>NW_010235272.1:801-33821 GCF_000690775.1 Eurypyga helias
ACCGACTCCACCGAAACAACCGCTTCTGTGGCTACAGAACCCAAGATTGCCTGCAAGCTGGGTACAGCTCCCCAAAGAACAGAGCAGAAACCTGCTTTTTGGCACGTGCGGGCTACCGAGTCTCACCTCACACGCCTACCCGTGTCGAACTGCCGCACGAGCAGTCACGCGCACACGGCATCTACGCAGCACGTCACACGGGACAATTCCACGACCAACCCCGCACACAGAGGCGCCGGCGCTGCGCGTTACCTTGCTTGCTTTTGACGGACTCTTGCAAGTCTTCTGTGAAGCATCTGGGGACGGGCACTCAGAAGCAGGCTCTGGGTTTTCAGGATCAGGTTCTACGGAGAAATCAGAGACCAGCATAAACGTGGGGCAATCAAATCCTTTGCCAAGATCACTAAGCACTTTACATTCCCCTTTAGAAGAGCCATTGGGGTTGTCTGATGAGACTACTCAGCATGTCAAGGGTCATAGGAGGTCACCCACTTCCTGACCTTCCATCAGTTCAGTGGAAGGGACCTTAAGCTGCAACTGGGCAATGAGATTTGAATGAGATGAAGGTGCAGACTGCACACGAGACGGTGAGCATGGGCTGCAGGGTGACCCTCCCCCTACAGATGAAGCAGACCCAAACACAACATCAGAATGGTTATGGACTGCCACGGGGGCACTGGTCAGCTCCACACGGTCCATCAACTCACCGCTGTCCTTGTCCTTCCTATGATCACTGAGAAGTAAAGCTCGCTGGTAACTTCGTTCTCTCACTTGTTCCACGGAGGTGGATGCAGTCCTGGAAGGGAAGAGGACATGTGCACTGTCAGAGGACATACTCCCACGGACCCAGTTTAGGACACGGGGTCAAGAGTTCACAGCGCTGATGGCACCTACGAGCCAAGTAACTGGCGGGACGTGAGGGATGCCGTTCATTAAGTGCTGTGTATCTATCTGCTCCCACTTCAAATACGCTGATCTCCTGCAACCTTATTCTGTTACAAGAGCTGCCAGTTCCTCCTGATACGGGACCTGTGGGGTTTTTTCCCCTCAAGAGCTGACAAGTTGAAAACTACACTTCAAGCAGTCAAGGTAGCAGGTACCGCTCTGCTCACCCCACCGCACACCGGTTTCTGCACAGGAGCTTACGATCCCTCGGCAGTGAAACCTCAAAGACTGCCCTTGCGTTCCACCTTCCAACTGGCTCTACAGACTCCTCCTACCCTGGAATAGCTGGAGCACCCGAGCAGGATGTTCAACCCCTCGGCCCATCCCCAACACTGCTGGGCCCTCTCTCCAGCAGAGAACAGCTGCAGGGTTTATTTCGGGCCAGGAATATCGGAGATGGGGTCACCACGACCACCTGCAGCGGGAGCCCCCTTCACACTGTACCTCTCCCCAGGACTTCAGAGCACCCAGCAGAGCAGACGGCCTGCAGGCAGGGAACCACCCCGTGATCGTAAAGAATAACGCCGTCACCTCCACACCCTCCCCCTGCCCAGCAGACGGCACCCCTGGGCAGACGGCACGCAGCCCGTGCCACAAATGCACCAGCCGAGCCACTGAAACATGGACTGCCTTGAGTCTTCCAGGGATTTTGCTAATCCAGATTATTCTCCTGTTCCACCCTTCTCCCCTTTTAGGGGAGTGTTGAGATTCAAGAGGAAAATCATTCTCTTCAGCCCAGAGACGACGCAGCGGAGACACGGCCGCGAGGGCAGAGCCAAGGCCGCGCCGAGTCAGACTCCGGCCTCCCGCAGCCGCAGCAGCACCCTCTCCATCCTCCTGCTACTCCCTCCTCCCCACACCTCAGCGGCACACGCAGCGGCGGAGGGAGCGGCCTGCTCGCCCCTGCCATCTTCTACAGGCTTACAAGCACATTTCACCTACACAACTCTCTATCTGCACAGCTGGGCACCCCGACTTGCTCAACCCAACACCTGGTTGGCCCTTGGAAGGTAAAAAAGCAAAGCAGAAGGAAAGTAAGTTAAACAGTATCTTCTGGGTCATTTTTCATACTTTCTGATCTTAACGAGGTAACTGCTAATCTAAAAGAAGGGCTTCCCGGCAGTAACCTGCAACTGCACCCTCGGCGACGAAGCTGGATTTCACACCGGAAAGGCCCACGTAAGTAATTCTTCCACACTCCAGCCCCCCAGTTCCATGGCTTACCACTGAACTTCTGGTTCGTTCTTCTCGCTGGAAGAGGGCTCCTTAGCTGCAGAGCTGCTGCCACCGTCTTCGGGAGCTGCGCTATAAACCGCAGTCGGCAGTGGTAAAGGCAGGCTTGCCGTGCTCTCAGTCTGCTCCCCGTTTTCACCACTGTTGTTATACCCATCGTTAGCACCATTGTTACTACTGAGATTTCCTCCACCGGCAGCGTGAGGAGACACCGTAACCAGGGGGAAGGTTTCTGTCTTTGAGCCGCTTTTTCTAGCTTCTCGTTGTCTCTTACGGTATTCCAATAAGGATACCTAGGGATGGAGGGGAAAAAACAAACGTCAGAAGGGAAGTTTACTGGTTTCCTTTTCTCTTGCAGTAAGACACAGCCTCTCTCTGGTCCTAAAAGGAAAGGAGGGTAGATTAACGAAGGTCTTCCACCCATCTGCAGTGACTTTACAGAGGACTGAGCAAGCAGCGGCTGTAAGGACCACGTAAAGAAAAGCTGCTCCAGGAGAAGGAAGTACGCCTCGTGCTTGGGAAGGAAGCGGAGATGATGCAGGGCAGCCAAAGGCTTTGCCACTGAAGTCCTGCTGTTGGCTGAAGCTGCAAGGGACTTCGCAGGTTCTCCCAGAATCGCAGCATTAGTAAGGGCATAGCAAGGCAGTAAAGCTAACGCAGAGATGGCGCGCTCTGCTCTCAGGCCGACCCCCTTACTGAAAAACCCACCACTCTACTGCCCTGCCCAAAGGATTCTCTAAGCTCCTCATACACCTTCGTACAGAATTCAAAACTTTCACTCTTTTCCCAGGTGATTTTGAAATTGTCTTTACTGCCCCCTAAAAAGAAGCTGATTAAGATTATTACTTTAATACTCACTTCCAAGTTTATTACCAAAACCAGACAAATGAAAAGTTGTTCCTACTTTTTATATATTAATGTATATAAAACCACTACACAGAAGCTTATATAGAACAGGAAACTGTTTAAATATGTTACCTGCAGTCAGAAAAACTAATTTTCAAGTGTTTTCACTATGCATCTTCAGGATTTGAAGCAGAAAGCTGCAATACTGACCTTCAGACCTACTTTACTCAGTAAGGAAATTAGTTTGGTGGGCATGGCATTTAATGTCTCGGTATCTTTTCTTCTAGCTACCAGAACTACACGGCATCCGAAGCGCAAGAATGAAAACCAATCATGTTTAGCTGGCTTGGTCTCCAGTAAAAGCAGACATCTGCTTCTACAGAGAGAGAGGAGCCCAGAGAGCCTGCCCTGCTTGCAGTCCTAGGGGGTTTTCTGTCTGGTTTTGAACAGTTCTGTCCATTAAAGACATCTTTGTGGCAGGGTAAGAACAATTAGAAATACCTGATCTTTCATAAAAGAAAGTTTGGGTTAAGAACGGAACCTCCTTTTTGGAACAGTTTAGGTTAAGAACCCATCTTCTTTGAAACAATTTACATTATTTCCACGCCACATGACCAGGATCCCCTGAAGAACACTGCTTTAAAGCAAGCTGAGGTGCCGAGAACGAGTGCAGTCACTGCCGTGTGGCCAGGACACGCAGGACCGTATTGCAGTGGGATGAACTTGTGGAATGGTGAGAGAAAACAAAGGAGGAGATGCCCACAGAAATGCTGAAATATGGAAAAAATCTCCTTTAACAACTACAAAAGGACATTCCTGTCTTACGTGATTCCAGGGAAAGGCTTCTATTATTCTCCTACAGAATTCCTGAACTCTCACCTTCTCCTGAGGGGAGATTCCCAACACTCCCCTTTTTACACACAAAAAACTGCATTTTTTGGTGTGCTGTTGGAAAGCCTAAAGCCCATTCTTTCAGGGGTTCAGACAGTTTTCTCTGGTTGTTTCTGGGATTAGAAAATGAACTAATTTAACCTTCAGACAGAAGAATGCAAAGCTACAGACATTCTGGCTTCCTCTATGTGTTTTTTTGGCTCTGCCAAAGCAGCAGGGCTACAGTAACACGCAGGGGGAGCTATAAAATTCGCAGGGTCAGGAGCAGGTAAGAACAGAGCTCCTACTGCCTTCGCTTCGGTTATGGCTCAGTTGGAAGCAAAGTAAACAGAATTCCAGTTTGGATGGAGAACTGCGGAAGGACGGATCACTAGTGCTGCCCAGCAGGGCGCCCCCAGAGCACAGGGGCGGTGGTGCGTACGGGGAGCGCAGAGGGGACCAAAAACCAAAACGCCACCGTGCGTGCAGGTGCCACACAGCGTATGCCCCCATCCCCGTCACTCCTTCTTGAAGAAAACGGATCACATCTTTCAAACAAGGAAGATCAGTACAGCCTGTTGCGAGAAAGAACCGGCAAGCTGTTGCCACGGGGACTATTGCATTCCACGTCCATTATCCCTTCTGCAAGGAGCAAAGGGAGTCTGACTGGACAGCACAGGGCAGTCACAGAGTTAGTTACACAGGTGACTTCCAGTTCTGGATCAAGTTGCCCATGACCATACCGCTGACCTACAAGAACTGCTTCACGACAGCAGCAAAGTTAGAGCGTGCTTATTTTTCAAACAGTGTTTTATAAAAGAAGAGATTAAGCCAAGTAAAAGATTTCTTGGAACTAAAGACTCTGTGTAGCTGTAACAGTGAAACCAAGATCCCTTACCTACACAAAAACTGGAATTTTAAAGCCTCAGTATCATGAATCTGTTACTACAAGAAATTGCATTAATTCCTAACAACTGTTCCCAGTACACAATCTCTGTATATATTCTGTATAACAGAATACTGTAATACTTTGGTGGCATAAGCAACCATTTTCAGACCTGAAAAGCAATTATTTATTGAACAATTCGTTTAAGACTCATATGAAATAAAGATGAGTGCGTAGCTATTTACTGGGAAAAAATAAACTCACTAATGGGTGGATGCAGCTTTACTCTTTGCTCTTATTTCCCCTGAAAAACGTCTACTACGTTGCAGTATCTAAAGGTGAGCCATCAGTAGCTTTTTATTATATTATGGTGAGCAGACTATGTAAGACAGACCAAATGATTCTTAAAATGGTAACCTTTTTCTTTTGTGGAGGATTCTGGGGTGTGCAATTTCCATCCATCAAGTTGTCGTTAGTGACAGTCCTTCCAAAGCCAGATGCAATTCCATCTTCTGAAGTACAAAAAACAGATGCTTCCATGAACATGCCTCTAGCATCGTCTTGAATCAGGCACTTTGACTCGCTTATTCTGAATCCACCTCCTACCTCCAACTGATGTGAAGGGGTCAAGTCCCTCAAATTAGAATTCATTGAGAAATTTACACCTGTCCTGTCGGGACTTTTTACCCAGGAAGAATAAATTGTGCCCCGTCCACAGTGAGCAGTTTCTAATTGGCTGTTTGAATCAGTCCTATCATGTGTGGGGGCTTCCAGGTTTTTATGCAGTGCACTTTGCTCAATTGCTTCGAGTCCCAGCTGGAGGTCTGACACAGATTCCATTTCTCCAGTGCACTGCCGTGACACATCAGTCCTATTCCTCGGACTGGAATATCCAATAGTCTTTATTTCTTGTAGGCTCATTTCCGTCAGGTTGGAATTTCTGAAGGAATTCAGTGCTAGAATCGATGCTCTGTCATATCCCTGCGTGGAAAAAAAGAAAGGCAGGTCAGCTGTTTTTCCATACTGCAAGAAAATTCCAACTGTTCTGACATTCAGTTCTCCATGTAAGTGGGATTAAAGGTCTTCCAGTACCCTGCCTTCATCTACTTTTAAGTAACGGTTCTACAGCCAGACATTTACTCCTACTAGTGCCATGTTATTAGGTAAAAGCATTTTAATAAAATGCACATTAACCAAAGGAAAAATAAAGTTTAAGTGCCAGGTTTTATTTCTGTTTGGCAGAGGAAGGGAGGAGCTTCGACACAAGCAAGTCGAAGACACAACAAGGAAGTTACAAAGCACTTGCTTCCATTCAACACAAAAAGGAACCTCAGTGTCACCACACTTTTTTCAAGAAGGAAAAGAGAAAAGTTTCTCCATGACACTTTAGAATTTTAAGACAATATTAAAACTGGTATTCTGGAGAGGGGAAAAATAATTCTGAAGGTATAGAAACTGATTTTTGTACTACTTAAACTGTATTATCCATAAAAAACCCAGCACACATCCATGGCTGAGGTATCTTCTCTAAACGCACACGTTCTGTTTTTCATGAATCCTTTTAAAATTATTTGTATTACAAAAAGAAAGTTCCAAGTAAAACCCCTTGAGGTAATTTAGAAGTAATCGTTCCATTCAGTCCCCAGCTATGATTGTATGAAAAATGTTTCTGCATTTCAACATTTGTTAAAATTTTGACCTAAACCCCCCCCATACATGTAATGTGCCTAATTCCCAGGGGGGAGTATTTGCATCACTCATTCACACGACTCACCAGAAGTCGGTGTCTCTGTTAGCATAACCAGCTAACCCTTTTTATTGTTGGGGTTTTGCCCATTAAGTTTATGCAAACTGGGTCGTCACCATATGGAACCAGAATGCTTCCGCACCCTCCCGCACAGGCAGATGGGTCCCTAGGGAAGGTCTCAGAGCCAGGCTGCCCTCCCCCCAGGCACGTTCCAATAGCACTTGCTGCTCCTCAACAAATGCACCTGAACTCCCTTATTAGCTGTCTCTCACTCTGAGCGTAATTAGGCTCAACAGAAACAATTAGGAGACGCTGGTAACAAGGAGATCTAACTACAGCCTGAAAAGCCCAAGTGCTGCTTCTCTTTTCCCATCTGTAAATTACCATAGTTACTGCTTTCTGTGACAGCCACTGGGATTTTTGAGTGATACAGAAAGAGGAGAAAGAACCCAGTTTAAAATAGAAAATGACATTGGTAAAGTGGAAATATCACAGAATGGTTTGGGTTGGAAGGGGTCCTAAAGATCATCTAGTTCCAAATATACAATAATAAGCAAAGGAAACCCAAAGGGAAGTCATCCTTCACATTCCAGGCAACTTGCAGTGGCTGGCAGAAAGCATTTACTACGAGCGGAGCAGCTGTACAGGTGCAATCAAGGTACCATTTCCAGCTTTTGGCAAATATCCTTACCTCTTGACTGTAAGCTCGCCTTTTTATTTCTGGGGAACTGTCAGGTGAGGAAATATTCTAAATAAATAAAAAGAAATTGCAAGTCAATTTCTTTTTTAGCTTGGAGAAACAACACACCCTTGTAGCAGGAGTACAAATACTGATTACACTAGAATGTATGAACATGCCAAAATTCACTATAAATCTCACCTCAAAGTGCATGGTATTTCCATGTATACATGGAGTTACAGGAGTAACTGGTGAATAGATGGGTTTGTAACCATTTCTGCAAGCTTCATCTTCTGTTTTGACCCTGGGAGGAGTAGCAAACAACGATGGCTCGGAGGCAGTGATGTCAGCATGGGTCGGTGTGGCGTAGGGAGAAGGAGTAGGTGTGGAGGTTTCTGAGAACGCAGACTCCAACAGCTGATACAGCCTTCGTTTCTTCAGCGGCGTGGTTAGGTCTGTGTGTTAAAATGAGACAACAGCTAGAAGAGACCTAGATGCAGTAGTCACAGTTGTTTCAGTACTTGATGTAACGAGATTATGAACCCCACATTAAAAAAATCAGTAAAAATGACAAAAATCTCTTAAGGGCAGGCTTGCTGAAAGATGAACTCTTAACAGGCTACAGACCCCCTGAAAAATAAACAGCCTACTGATATATCTGCAACCGACGTTTTTGTGCTAGGATGATGGGAAGAACTGTCTATGTTTTTAGAAAAGGGAAAGTCAACTTCTATACATTTTTGAGACTGTTTGGCTAATAAGTGGGAATTCCAAGTTCAGGACTGTACACAGGAATCATCTGACATGCTCCATTATCCTTACGGAAGCGCTTTAGCATGTTCCCATTTTGTGTTATGTCTAAAAGATGAATCAGGTTTTCCTGTGTGTGCAACACAGGCCTGGCAAATTTAACAGAAAGTTTGAATATACAGCCCAGCATGGAAAAGGAGTTTATAATCTAACTGCTTAGTGTTCACAGTCAAGAACGTCAGTCGTCTGTTGATGGTCAACGCCGTGAGATACGGTTGTTACTTGGATCAGTTAGACACTGAGAGGGGAAAAAATCCCAACCACTATACAATTAACTATTTCCTTCAAAGGAAGTACCAGGAAACAGTGCAAATACCCCAGAAACATTCATTAACTCATCACTTTAAAACCCACATTTAACGACTCCGACACACCGTGCTAGCAAAAGCTTCACCTGTTAAGGAACAGCTGTCATTCAGTAACAACGGGCTTTTGTTTTCACCATTGATGGCTGGACTTCTACATCTCTCTTGCGACGGTGAATTAAAACTATCCATCATTGTCGAGTTTTCTTCTTCCAAAGCCTGCTTCAACCAACGCTGTAATAAACCAAATTCTCATCAGTGACTTCACAGTTGAATGAGAAACATTCCAAAATGCGTTACACAGAACTGGTTTGCCAGACAGCTTTTTTCTGCCTCAACTCGTGCTGGCAAATAAAGAATTACCTTTCATTAACAAGGGAGGGGAAGCATTACCTTCTTACAGGAGCCAGTAATGTTTTCCACAGGTTCTTTTTTCCTCCTCTTTTCTGAAAGGAATGGTGAAGTAAACCGAATATAGTGCTTTGGAGTTGAATACACGTGTGGACTGTAAGTGAGACCTGGTAAAGAATTCAGCTGAGTAGCCAGAACTTCAGGGTCGGTAGTTATGCGCAGAGGCCTTTCTGATACACTGTCTGCAGGCTTCCCTGGTTTATCACTCTTTTCACTTAACCATTCACTGACCAAGTGCTAAACAGAGAGAGAGAGAGAGATAGATCAGCATTTTATGAGTGTTTTTATCAGTGGCTTTCAGAAATTTTTGGTCTAATTGTTAATCTAGTCAACTGTTACACAAACAGAGAACAGCTGTTTCTAGGCTGGAGGTCTCAGAATACCCAGGGTAAGAAAGAGGACATTTTTAGTGAAGTAATTGGAACAGAGCAAGGAATCGTATAGACTTACTCTATGTACCAAAGTTTTGGTGATTTGGGGTTTTTGGGGTTTAGTTTGTGTAGGGCTTTTTGGGTTTGGTGGTTTTGTTTGTGTTTTGTAAACATTTAGTTCTGTATTTAACTCTTACTGAACAGACTACAAAAGTGCCCTGATGAACAGTACATATGATGTGAATTTAGTAACAGAATTCCAAGACAAATCCTGAACTTGTACTTCAGCACCTAAAGCTGAGGGGAAATAGTGTAATGCTAACAGAGCAAAGTTAAGCTGATTCCTCATCAGATTTCTGTACTGTCAGGGCTATGCTTCCATGTGTCAGGCATACACCTTGAACGTTCTTCACCACTGCAGCTGTATTAAAATGAAATACATTCACTGAGGCACATTTGTCAAAAAAAAAAAAAAGATTCTTCCCTAGCTAGTTCAGTGTTTCTAAAAGATGTGCCAGTGGATTTTAGTTCCTACTGACAGCTAACTTAACCTCATAAAATTTCACAATGCTTCAACAAAGTTAAGGACATGCAAAAATAGCACATTAAGTATTAATAGAATCATAGAATCACAGAATGGTTTGGGTTGGAAGGGACCTTAAAAGATCATCTAGTTCCACCCCCCCTGCCATGGGCAGGGACACCTTCCACTAGACCAGGTTGCTCCAAGCCTCGTCCAGCCTGGCCTTGAACACTTCCAGGGATGGGGCATCCACAGCTTCTCTGGGCAACCTGTTCCAGTGCCTCACCACCCTCTCTGGGGAGAACTTCTTCCTGATATCTAATCTAAACCTCCCCACTTTCAATTTAAACCCGTGCCCCCTTGTCCTGTCACTACAAACCCTTGCAAAAAGTCCCCTCCCGCTTCCCTGTAGGGCCCCTTCAGGTACTGGAAGGCTGCGATAAGGTCTCCCCGGATCCTTCTCTTCTCCAGGCTGAACAAGCCCAATTCTCGCAGCCTTTCATCATAGCAGAGGTGCTCCAGCCCTTTAATCATCTCCGTGGCCTCCTCTGGACTCGCTCCAACCAGTCTATATCCTTCTGATGTTGAGGGTTCCACAGCTGGATGCAGGACTCCAGGTGGGGTCTCACCAGAGCAGAGTAGAGGGAGAGAACCCCCTCCCTCGACCTGCTGGCCACACTTCTCTGGATACAGCCCAGGACACGGTTGGCTTTCTATTAATACATTAAGCCTAATATATTAAAGCTCAAACAAAATGGAATATATTATGATAATCGAAGTTGCTCATGATTTACAAACCTGTATTTGTTAATGCATTTTTAAAGCAGGACTTTCTCCTCACTTGGGGTACACTGGGTACAATGCAATGAGACATTTCACTGACATTTATCCTTAATACTACGAAACAGCAAAAAGCACAGTAAAATTCAGACTTCTCAGACATCTTCCCTTTTTTTTTCCTGCTATGCGACACAAAAAAGGCAGAGAAATTCTGGCCTCCCCTCTGACAAGAGTTTAACAGTGACGCAATAAGCAGCGTTACAGGGTGACTGGGGTGGCTTTTGCAAGAAAGCAGTGATACACAAGTTACGTCATTGGGTGTTTAAGATAAAACCATCCTGAAATTGTTACTGTTCATTCAACAAGAAGTTTCAACCTATGGTTTCTTCCCCCTTCCTCTCCACCAAATCAAGTTTTCAGAAGAACTTGTAAAGCACGCTGAAAAAAAGTCTTTTTTTTAATGCAGTCTCTAGAATTTTAAAGCAGAAAGTTTTACTGCTTTATTCACACTTGCAGAGTGACAATTTTTTTGAGTGTCTTTAAATACTGTGGCATTTCTTTAAGCTTTCTGAAACGCAGTCTGATAAAAATTGGAATCTTCCAAGAAGAATCTTCCCTCCAAACATGGAAATAAATTTTGAGTGTTTAACTCCATTCACTTCCGAACAGACACCTCAGAAGTACTAGGACTTAATGATTTCTTTTGAGATACTGTTTGCTACCACTGAAACACCTTCTAAAGCATATGATGAACAAAGGACAGAAAGGCGACCTTTTTTCTTTTTTTAAACTTCTATATTAATGGCTTTAATGATGTTTTGGTTACGTATATGATTTCAGCCCACTTAGAGAGAGTCCTTCCCTCAGAAAACAGCTGTTCCAATATTGTTCTGAAACATGTACTTTGTAAGTCTCTGAAAATCCAAAATAACTTCTACCAATGGCTGTTACACATACCTTTTCTAATCTCTTCATTATTTATTATCAGTGAGTGACTAGGTAACAGTGATTTTTGAATAAATGAGTCAACTCTTTTTTATCTCTACATATAGTTGCATACTGCTGCAGCAGCCTGTGATGTTTGAGAACCCTGTTGAAGTGCATGCTCTTCTCCCCCTCCCTTAAGAGACGTACCTTCTTTGTTTTAGGATACTTAGTAGGGCATTTATTAAGTGCTGGAGCTTCCGTTTCAGTAACCATTTCTGTAACGACAGTTTCCGTTTCAGGCTCAGCTACCAGTGCAGCATTCTCAGTTTCATTGTGTTGTGAAGTTACTTCCACGTCAGGAGAAGAGGGCTGGATATCTGAACACATGCTGACAGTTCTGTGTCGTCTACGCTGCTGTCCAATGTGAGTTCTACTTCGTGAGAAGCTTTTTCTCTGCTTAGTTCTATTAACTTTGGCTGGGGTAGGCTTGGTGGCAGTTTCTTCTTTTGCTGGTTCCTGGTACAAAATAAAAGTCTAATAATCACATCCCACACACGTGGTAAAGCAACCTATCTTTCTTAAAACAAAATACAATTCCCCCTTCCTTTTCAGGTCCAAAAAGCCTCTATCTCGTTTTTGTTGTTAGAACTAAAACACTTCAGAGCATATTTTATCCTTCTTCAACACAAACTACCAAATTTCCTGTATTTTCCTCCCAAGCACCTGATATACCACTGGCAGAGAATTCGCACACACACCAGTTACTGGCACCACCACAGACCTGTGTTAAGAACTGCCATACAGCGCTCATTCAACCGTAAGCTAGAAATAAGCTGGTCATATTGTGATGTATTTCAGGTAAATATCCTCTTTGTAATTTACAGTTTACTAAGTGTTTAGCATTTTCACAAAGGGTACTTAACAGCATGCTGACAGGTATTACCCAGGGAAACAACCTGAACTGAGAATCTGTAGGAGTCTTTGCAAGGTGAAGCATACTAGCATCTAGCAACAGCAGAGTAAAAAATTATTGTATTACATTCAGTAATTAAGATTTCGGTCAAATACATCTGAGTTGAGAGGAAAACCAGTATTTAATAACATCTTAGAAGTGCAGCTTGACATCCAAACCAATAAAATATGCCATGCTAAAAGCTAGCTTTAAAAAAGTTCCAAATAAGTACCTGGATAAATTCAGCATCATTGAGAATCTGTGCTTCCTTGCATTCTGATTTAACCTCAGTTTTTGCTGTGCTGATTCTTTCCAAAGCTTGCTCTCTTCTTTTTTCTCTTTTTTCTAGTCTGGCAAAAGCTTGCAGGATAGCTTCCATTTTCCGTTCTTCTCTCGTCTGATGGATTTAATAATAAGCACGGTCAAGTTTCAGTCATAATCTTTCACGTATGTAAATAAATACTTTCTGGGCTTTTTCTGAAGTACTTCAGAACATGTTCACTGTGTTGACATGCAGAGCAGTTTCAGTAAAGCTCAGAGGAAAGGCAGATGTTCCGACGACTGCAATTATTACAGGCCTCTGAAGGAAGGCGTGCAGTCATACTAACCCTGACAAACAAGAAGAGGGTTTTGCTTTGGATTTAAAAACTTGCTAGAAATACTGATTTGCTAGTGCATCACTGGCCTATAAAGCAGAGAAAGAACGTGTAGCTCTGAGCCCCTTACTTGCATGCACAGTACTTAAAAAGGGTAAAACACTAATGACCAGAAAAATATGATGTATTAATACATGTATGAAACAACAGAAGACTCCGTTACCTTCTGACCCAGCTTTCCAAGTGTCACACGCTACACCAAACCATACAATAAATTTCAAAGTAAGAAAAAAATTCAGTGACACCAAGAAGCTGTATTATCTGTCTATCCGTAATTCCGATCCCAGTGGTGCAGGGAGGCAGAACTCCTCGTCTGCACAGAGCTCTGCTGAAGACAATACAGAGGTGGCAGAACTGGGGGCTTCTATTACAAACTTTTTTTTTCCTCATAAGCACCTGCAGCTCAGCAGTGCATTGATAGACACGTGGTGTTCACATCACAGAAAGCAGAATACCTGCAAATACTGCTCTTGTGAGTGAATGAGGAACGCAATTTTGTTTTGTCACTGAACCTGCCTGGGTTTGCTTGGTGAGATCAAGCGAACTTGCAGTTATTTGCAGTCCTTCTAATGAAGCTGGAGTAATAGTGACATCTTTAACTCCCACAGCAACTCTGCTGTAACTGAGTTCTGCAGAGAGTGTTGCTTTAGTAGGAATGCAAACGTAAAGTGCCAGAAAAGCCAGCATCCTCTGGAGCAAAACCAATACAGCCAACAGTGTCTGATGAGAATTCCTTCCTCAAAACCATGACCAGACACTGTTTCGTGCCCCATCCCTGGAAGTGTTCAAGGCCAGACTGGGTGTGGCTCTGAGCAACCTGGTCTAGTGGAAGGTGTCCCTGCCCATGGCAGGGGGGTTGGAACTAGAGGGTCTTTAAGGTCCCTTCCAACCCAAACCATTCTGTGATTCTATGATTTAATATTAGAGCTCAGGATGCCATTCTCCAGATTTCACAGAAAAATATACATTTTACTTGAGCAGATTTTGCTTTCATCTAATAAACACAAGTCTCACCAATTTTGCTCGACAGTTGTAGGAAATACTAACCCCACCCTCCTGTATTTTTTTAAGGTCTGAGCAGACGCAGATCGTTTTGGTGTCACCCTGAACTCCACTTACCACAAGTTCTGGGAGCACAAACAATAAAATGAAAGTTCATTATACAACTTGGCCAATATTTGATTTCACTAGTAATTTCAATTTTCTCACATTTTGAATGCCTAACAAGAAAAGCACATTTCAAAATGCCAGTTTTCGTAAGACTAGTCAACCAACCGGATTTCCAAGGCTTTGTAAGTTGGGAACTCTAAACAGTCAGGGAAAAATCCTGACTGCCAATACTATCTATCAAATAGCATTACAAGTAACATGCAGTATTAAAAAGTGAAGAAAATAAAAGCTAGAAGATTTCTACAATGTCTTTTTTAGAGGCAACAGAAAATTATGTATGTTCAAAGATAAAGGCAGGGTTTTATCAGAAAGCAATGATCAAGACAGATGACACGCTCTCATATGGCAAGCCTTGCATGTTAAGTTGAAGTTCATGTAAGGATCTGACTTCACGTATACCCGGATTCTACAAGCCTGCAAAAAGGCAGCAATCAGCATGGGAAGAGCAGGTGTCACTAAGCCTCAGTGACAGCTTTAGGCAGCTACTTGCTTCCCAACTTACCATCTTCCTTTTCCTTTCTGCAATCTGCTCCTCTGATTCCATTTCTACTTCATTGCTAATGGGAGTTTTTTCTTCTATATCATCAATAAAATCTGGCTCCTGAAAGATGGAAATGACTGCTTTACAGAAGCTCTACTACTCTTGCAAGCTAGGGAAAACTAAAAGCTACACAGAACCAAGAATCCTCAGATCACTACATCAAAAGTAACCAAGCAAATAAATTAAAACAAAAATGCAAAAAACCACACTAATATCCACTTATGCCTTTCTATAAACCTGTAGGTATCACCTGACTGGATCTTTCCCATTCTGAGCTTAAGACACATCTGTATCTTTTTTCTTCAGCACACTGATCTCACTGAAATTCTGGGGTTCCATCCCCACTCCCCCACCCCACCAGAGGGGGAAAAAAAAATCAGACTTAAACCTCCAAAGCAATAGAAACTTTTGGGCACTAACAGCAGCCACTAATCTAGCCACTTTATCATCAGTTAAAGAATCAGGAGCTGCACTTCACACACCCATGATAAGAAAAAGGCATTAGTTTTAGTGAAATAGAGTGAATGTCAAAGGAGATGTTAAGACAGTTACAGAGAGGTTCTTCTCAGGCCTAAAGTATATCCTATTAACGTCACATTTTCCATTTAAGCTCTCACTATAGAATCTAATGACAGTGCCATATTGTAAGGAAACACAGGAGTTAGCGAACTAATAATGGTTTTCTGTTTGGGAAAAACCAAAGAACAGGCAAACATCGCAAACTAAAAACCAGTAACTTTGAAAAAAGAGTTAAGTGTTCACTTGTCCTGTATGCAATTTCACTTTTACATAAAGGACTATACAAAGTTTTTTGAACATATGTCTTAGAAGTACATTTTCCCATACACTTTCTTTATCTCAGCATTATGTATTTCACGCCAGGGAAAAAAAAGCTATTACTTGACTGGCTTCTGTATTTAGACACACATTTTAACAGCTTTGTTCTTCTTACAATTCCTACTTTTTTTTAAGTTCAGTTCTGAAAAACAGTATCAGTTCTCCTGTGACTGTATACTGTAAGCACTGTATACTGTGTTCAAAGCTGAGGAGAAGGTTCCAAATACCAGTTATCAAAATGAAAAAAAATCACTTAAGATGAGAAAGTTTAAATGTCGCCCCTAGAGGTTATAATTTGTAATAGTCACATGCCATGCCTTCTGGACTTCCAAGAATGTTTAAGCTATTTAGCTACTAAAACCCCAGAACAATTTGATCATGTTATGAAAATTGGGGGTCATTTTCTCCCTATGTCCTCCACTCCTAACTGACATTGAAAGATTAAGAACCTGGAAATAGCTTCTCCACAGAGTAACTCTTTGCTTTCTGCTCCTTAATTATCATCAAAAACCATCATATAAGAAAATACATCACCACCACCACGACAGAAAAGAATTACTAAAGTAACCATCTTATGTTAAATATATTTAATAGCTGCTCCACAAAATTAAGTTAATAATTACTCTCACGGATCTCTCCCACTAGTCTTTTCAAACTGACAGTAGAAGACAGACTAATTTGAAGTTGACTACCATGGGTTATTACCAGGTAGCTTTACCACACTATCCCCCTATTATCCAGTACTTAGCTTCAAAACACACCTTCCTTCCCCAGACTCCCCAAACTCAATTTACTCTTCCACACAGAGCTACAGCCAACACTTAGTACTCTACTCTGGCTTGAAGTTCTGCGCTATAGGAGCAAGGCTACTTACTGCTGTGCTTAAAATACTACACTTCGGAGTAACACAGTCAGTTAATCAAAAAGACAGTTCAGGATGGACTGGGAGCTCCTGAAAGCATGACATGAGGCTTTCCATTAGAGATCCACAAAGAAATCCAGAGGAAAAAATGTATAGTTGAAACTGGTATGGGAACCAACGTTTCTTTAAATGCAATCAAATATTACGGGGACAAACATTTCCGTAGGGTCTGCAGCAACAGGACAAGAGGTAACTGTTTTAAACTAAAAGATGGCAGATTTAGACTAGATAAAAGAAAAAACTTCTTACAATGAGGGCCCTGGAACAGGTTGCCCAGAGAAGCTGTGGATGCCCCTTCACTAGAAGTGGTCAAGGCCAGGCTGGATGGGACTCTGAGCAACCTGGTCTAGTGGAAGATGCCCCTGCCATGGCGGGTGGGGGTGGGGTGGGTGGGGTGGACTAGATGGCCTTTAAAGGTCTCTTCCAACCCAAACTACTCTATAATTAAGGAAAACCGAAAATAGGATAAAAGATTCTAAATAGCTTATCCATCATTATGTTTTCTGATAGATCTCCATACCCTTTTTCAGTAACTTATTGAAAGTCCTTTAGTAACTAGAAGGAGAATATTTGTGTTTTAAGAGTTATTCTTTCTGGTCACCTTTGTGTCAATACCTGATTATTAGAAATGGACAGCCTGAGGGGAGAGAGCTTCCTCTGTTTATTATCTGTGATCTTCATTTTGGTGGCTCCTCCTTCACAGTCCAATGTGATGTTCTGATTTTGAGTCTCCTTTTCTCTTGAAACATCTTTTTCTTTTTTTCCCTTTTTCCTTCTCGTTTCATATCCAGTATTGATGTTTTCTGTAGGCTCAGAACGTCTGAGAACTGGACATTCAGGATTCTCTTTGAGGCAAGCACAATCCACTTTGTATTTACTAAAAATAATTAAATGCAAGAAGGCATCTATTGATTAGGCTGTACAGCAATGAGACTTTTGAACACTAAATCACACAAGCTGATACATTTAACATTAAACATCTGATACGACACAAACCAACCATATTAAAAGCAGCTGACTCAAGTTTCCACCAACGTATACAACATAGCTATAATTCAAAAATCTGATCCACTGGATAACAGAATATTCTTGAAGACAGAAGATACCTAAAATATAAGTATATCCTGGGTGGAAAAGTAACCACCACATTGAAGAAATTAACGGATGTGTAGGAATTCCTGCGTTATGCAAAGACAGTAGGAACCATTTACAGAACAAGCACACTGAAAACAACTTGGTCACTTTGCACAATTTCAAGTTCCACTTGGATACACAGAAACTGTTGTGGATGCCCCATCCCTGGAAGTGTTCAAGGCCAGGCTGGACGAGGCTTTGAGCAACCTGGTCTAGTGGAAGGTGTCCCTGCCCATGGCAGGGGGGTTGGAACTAGATGATCTCTAAGGTCCCTTCCAACCCAAACTATTCTATGATTCTATGAACTGTTACTCAAAACACATTCAGCTTGCACAGCCTGTCAGCTGCAGGTACTAAACACAATTATTACATACTTCTTTTAAAATGGTAACTAACAAATACCCCAAAAAACCCCTATCAACCAGGCAATTTCTCAGGCTGTCTTCATGTGAGTGATGTTGGAGCATGTCTTTAACACTTAACAGTTCAAGGTATCTTGAGCTAGTCTGAATCCAAGTTGATTACTACAGGTAGAACTCCAGGGACGTAAGTATTTCAAGTCCAGAAGTAGGGAAGGCATGTCGGCAGAGCACTGCACCCAAGCTGACTTATGAGCAGGCCACAGAAAAGTGTATTACCTTGGCGTGGCGAAATGTCCAAGAGCTGGATGGCTTCTGAAGCCGACCAGCACGCATACAGAAATAGGCTCTTCAAAACTTCAGTTTCCAAGGTCAGTATTCACCTACATGTTCCTGCACAATGTGCCTGTACCCTAGAACACTTCCTACTAGCCCACAGAAATCATGACTAGATTATAGCACTCAAAGGCCTTATTCTGCCATCAGAATTCGGAGGTGTTTGAGTAACGGTTCCTACACACGAGTGGAACTCACCGATTATTTCCTTTACCATTTCAAAACAATGTTTACAGACATTAGCAACCGTTTTAGACCTTTCCCCAATTCAAAGGAGCAGCAGTTATATTTAGGAAAATGTGTAACAGGGTATGGAATGGAAGGCACTAAGCCTTCAGTGTACCTGAACATTCTTCATCACACATTGAACAAACATGATTAATCAACAAAATTCCAGACACTGTCTTCCTGAAGTTATACTACAGGGGCATTCTGAAATAAATAGGGCACTACAGAATAGTTCCAGATTTCCTTCCCTCTCCTCTCCCCACACCACGGGACACATGTATGATAAATCTTCACAGTACAACTTTGTAAGCATTAGGTATATTTTAGAACTGTATGCTCAAATACTTACCAATTTCCATAATCAAAATCAAATGCTATCGTTATCTCTGCTCCCTTTGGAATGTTATGGATGGAGTAAATATAAAGATGAATTGTTCCATCTTCAATTACATGCCTCACCTATATTCAAGAGAACATTATTATATTATCATTAATTACTCTTTGGGTTTGTGTTGGGGTTTTTTTTTTTAAGTATCCATGTAGAAATTGTAGGGATTGCTCAAATTATCAGTGGGGAAAGTCAAGGAGAAGGGGACTTCTAAGTAAATAAAACCTAGTTTAACTTTATATATATGCTCACCTCTGCGTTTGGCGTACACGAACGCCTGATGAATCGAGCTTCATTTCCAAAAGTCCTTGCATCAACACACATTTCTAGCCCATGGAATTTGGAATAAAACAAAACAAACGGGTATGGTCTGGGAAAGATAGAAGAAAACCAGAGTTTTAGCATCATTATATATGATAAATATCACTTATCTTTCACATCAGTTAGCTTTGTAACATGACGTTTGTCATGATACACCAGAGTTGTGGGTTAATCTGAGGATGAGCCGTTTGTATACCAGCTGCATGACTCTAGCTGATACGTTCTCCAAATGTAGTCTCAGAGTACCAAAGTTTGTGTTACGGCCGTGAACACAATTCTTCTGCATAGGATCTAAAAGGAGGAACAATAACAGGGCAAGCACTAGGCATGGAAGACCCAAGGTTAAGTTTCATCATTTTTCTTAATCTTTTCTTATGGCTGGTCATAAAATGAAACTCAGGTAGAAATTTAGGTGCCTCACAAAATTATCTAAAAGAATTAAAGGGACACTTTCACATTCCTGCCTAACACCTACAGTGTCACTAGCACACAACCCTCCTGAGTTGGGCTAAATACTTCGCCATGATGTGCTTTAAGTTCTATGAAAAGCGCTAGGGAACCCTTCCAATCTTTACTGAGCAGAAGAGCTGTGTTCTCTCTCCTCCAACAGGCCTCTTGCAATTTTGCAGGGAGGTGTGTCTGTGCACTGCATGGCAGCACTGAAGATCATCCACAGGGAAGAAGGAAGCAGTCACACATTGCTCAGCAGTTTAACCAGCTAGAGAATTCTGGCAGGAAAAGGCCCCATGTTGACCTGTGTCCAATTCTGTTCTTTGCCTGATGGGCTTAAAATCTGTTTCTCTCACAAAAGAGAATGTCTTTGTCATTACCTTCTACATTATGTTAGGATGGTAGAACCTGCCAATCTCTGGTTTAAGGTGCACAACTACCCAACTGAGAATGCAGGAATCCTGTAATCAGGGAACAGCAAAAAAAGAGGAAACTAACTCCTGAGCAGATCTGTAAGGATATCCAAAAGAGAAGGAGAGGGCCAGATTTCAGCTGCTGTTATTTTTAATCACACAACAGTAAAATGCAAGGTAATTACTGTTGGTAATTAAGACCCACTTGTACTTGAGGCAAGAGTTCAGCAAAACAGCATTTTAACAGTTATTTTATTAAAACATTTGGAAAAAAACAAACCTTTTAAAGAAATATCCATTAGCTTCAAATTGTTCTCTCAGCATGAATTTTCCTCTGTATTCAATAATAAGTGCATCAGGAGGCAAGTCTTTGGCAGCTTTTAAAATTTTCTTGTTTTTTTGCACGTAACTCTATAAAGACAGAAGTTAACTCATGAGGTATTGTTTTCCACCATTTTTTCAGTAACAGCAGATTATACCTTCACAACTACTAAACAATTCTACAGGAACTAAAGAAACCCTCCCCGTTTTGTGATTAAACCTCCAGATTGATTTAACTGTCCTGTTTTCCTACCAATGCACCTGGTTATCAATTTAGAGTCAAGGAATACTTTAGCCCTAGTTCTCCTGTCTGTGTCTGAAAAGCAATATATTCACGTTCTCACAACTCAAGTACTATATTCCTTAGTGCACTTAACTCTCACCACTACTAGCACGAGTTGCTGCACTGTTTTGCCTAACACTTTCAAAAGGTTTCAATCCCTTCAAACCGAAAACATGCAAACGTAAAAGGCCATTCATGATTCATTCAAGGAAAACACAGAACAGAAACTAACAAAATAATTTAAAAAAGAAACCTGAGAGAGTTTCCAAGTTTCTTATATATCTTTAGATGGAAGGACGGCTTTTAATTAAAAACCAATACATACCCTGACATTTAGTGAACTCAGACCTCTCATAACTGTCAGCGCCAATCAAAAAGGAAGTAGCCTCTATGTAGGCAAAAGGCTCTGTAAGCAGGGATATTCCTCTAAGGAGGGTGTCCCATATGCCATGATCGTCTTTGAGGAAAAGAAGCAAAGATGCTTCCATTAATCTGCTACAGTAACTACTCCTCCAGATTTCTGCTACAAAATGCTACAGTCTGTCACATGGCTCTGATTTTGAGCTGTTCAGTAACCGATGTTAAGGATAAAAGACAACACTGCACAATTTCTTCATAAACTAGGAATTATAGGATCACAAGAGTAAAAAAGAAATCAGTAGCAGAGTACCACCCCTCATCAGAAACACCCCTCATGAGCCAATACATGAACTTCTATTCTATCTGTATAACCAGACTTACCATAGCCTAAGAAAATCGTGGATAATTAACACACTGATACACATAGCAAAAAAAAAAAGATGCCAACTTCAATGCTTCTAGCTGCTCTAACCACGCCTGACAGTCCTCACAGAGCAGAGAAGCAGCAAAGTTTACCGAGTTATGCCCACCACAAAGCCAGTCAAAGGACAATCCAGTGTTCATGCTCAGAGCAGCACCTTAATTATTTTCATGAGAACTGATAGGCACGTGGCAACATAATCAGGGGTGATGCAGGATGCATGACAATCAATTTACAAATTAAGAAAAAGCTGTTAAAACTCTGATGCTTACACTGGGTGATTCAAGATACAGAACTAAATGTGAAGTCTCTTTTTTCTTTTTTTTAAAAAGGGCATCTAAAAAGACACCCTTACCATGGCACAGCAAGAGCATGCAGTAACACAACACGGCACAGCTCATTACCTCTACCGGAGGTTTGAAAATCAGATTGCTGGTGCTGACTTCTTTTTTGTCACTTCCATTGCCTAATCTCAGAGCTATCTTTTGTGCCTCCCTCTGGACGCCCTCACTGTACTGGTTATTATTTGCTTCTTCATAACGATCCATCCATGCCTTGATTTTAGTTTCCCAACCAAAGTTCGAGCTGTCAGTAGGATCAATCTCTGGAGCCGAGCCCTAGAAATTGAAGTAAGTGACCAGGAATTACAAGGTAAGAAAAGCAAATTGTTTTAAAAAAAAAAAAAAGTCTACAACAACACACAAAATGAAGGGCAAAAGTATTCCATTGATTTAAGGTGTTTTTCTGTTTAGGAAGTTCAATATAAAATTTTACATTGAGTTGAATTCAGTAGCATTACATTTGTCTTTTTCTGAATTTTATCATTTCATAAGTATCACCCAAGTTCAGGAATACACTCCCTCTTCAATTCAATTCTAGCTTTTAGTGGTGTGCTGGTTTTAGTCAGGACAGAGTTAATTTTCTTCACAGTAGCTGGTATGAGGCTAGGCTTTGGGTGTGCACTCACAAGATACTGGTAATATTGGTGTTTTTAGTTGGTGCTAAGGAGTGTTTGCACCAATTTAAGGTCTTTTTCAGGTTATGATACTGCAGCTGTGTTCCCAACTTTCTCACTACAAGCAGTGGGGAGGGGGGACACAGTTCAGAGAGCTAACCCCAACTGACCAAAGGAGTATTTCATTCCATAGCACGTCATGCTCAGTACATAAGTCGAGGGTGGTCTGGGGGGCCACAGTTCATTCAGTAGTTAGTTAGATAGTTAGCTGGTGGGTCGGTTGGCTGTCTCGGTCACTCTCTCGCTCGTCAGGCTCGCTTCGACTGCTGTGATCACGCTCCGGCTCTGGCTCTCAGGTTCTCTGGCTCTGACTCTCGCTACTCAGGACCTGGCTGTGCATCAGTCGGCGGGTGGTGAGCTATTTTACAATTTGTTTTATTTTCCATTATTTTCATTACACATAATATTAACAATACGAATAACACTATTAGTATAACTATAATACTCATTTATATTCAATTAGCAAATTGTTCATATCTCAATCCACAAGCTCCCTTGTCTTTTCCTCCAATTCTCCTCCTCCACTGAAGGAGGGGGGGAGGTAAGCGAGCAGCTGTGTGGTACTTAATTGCCAGCCAAGGTTAAACCACAAGAATGGAGACTGACATTTTTTCCTCCCACAACTGCACTGCATCATGAATCTAGGAGTGCAGGAGTTGGAAAGTCAGACCTTCCTTCCTACTCAAGTTTTGGGAACATATGCTTCCATCATATAATACATAATTAGATTTTTCCCTTCAACCTCCAAGGGTCATACCGTAGCTTTTTTTGGCTTCACATCTTACTACACTCTACTAGTACTACATTAAGGTTGTAACTGACGTTACAGGCTTTGCATAGATCATTTTTCTCCCCTTAACTGTTCCTCACTAAACAATTTTCATCTGCAGTGCTTCAGATTTTTTCACTTTTAAAGAAAGTGCTATTGTACCTCCAGACCTCACAAGCAGCAGCCAGGCTGCAGCCAACCAATGCTCCTTATGGACAGCAGCAGCCAACCAACGCTCCCTTTTCTATCCACCTGAGCAGAGACACTATTAAACATTAATAAAACAGCAAGTAGTTCAGCAATTCAGTTTACCTGTTACCAATTACATTTCTTTTGTGCATCAATAGAACCATACACACAAACAGCATTAATAAAAGGTATGATGCTAACAAAACCGTTGAAATACACAATGGAACCATACAAAGCCCATATTAAAAAAGTACAAAATACAGATCTTTCTTTCCAAATTCTGTCTTCATATTGGCAAATTACATCTTATACAAATTATGCCCCCCTTGTTTTTATATATCCCAAGAATGAATAAACTATGGGAAATACCTAGTTTTCACACCATGCATATTTTATCTCAGTAAGTAGAGACCCACCAGATGACTGCATAAAGGTATGACTGAGCAGAATCCCTAGCTTAGCTTTCAAATGCACTTTCCTTCATTGCTGCTTTCAGCTTTGAAGAGCTGGAGCTACTAAGTTCAAATGAGGTGTGCACTCAACTTTATTCCCCTGAATAGCGTAAACGAGCTTCAATTTCTCCACTGGCTCTTGAAGACTAAGTATTCCCAGAATAAAAATGTACACTGTATTATTTCGGTTAGCTTTGAAGGACATTAAATATGTAGAGCTTACATCTTAAATTAGGATTACTATGATGCATATGTAGTACATTAGTTATCAAGAATATTTCAGTGCTGAATGTACAGCCCTAATTGCACTCTTGATGCTCCGTATTATTTAAGTAATATACAATTAAGTTTTAAAACAAAAACCAAACAAAATCACACTACCTTCACTCGTGAAGATTTCCTGGATCCTTCTCGAAATGCCTGAAACAAAAATAGATATATATATTCTCTGCAGGAAATACAAAATCTCTTATGGAATTTCCAATCCATTCATAAATTAACAGCTTTTCTATGTGGAACATTCTAAATAAAACATACCTTTCTCTCATATTACAATAGGACTCTCTAGAATTTCAGAATTCAAGGCAGAGTAACCGAAAAGTTACTTACACCCCATACCTCAAGGTAAATCTGTAAACTGCCCACATCCTTCACTACACTATTTGTGGAAAGAGGGGAGGGGGAAGCAGGTGTCACAGATGTCCTACAATGTTAACTTTTCAAAGAAGTTTGTCATTCTACAACAAACCCTCATTCTTTAAATCATTTCACACAATGCTGGGAGATAACAGAAGAATATGTGATAGTAAATTTATATTAAGAACCATTCATGCAAAAGGAAACATTTTACTCAAGACTTACAAAAATATCTGGTAAATAATTCTGACTTCTATTTCTAAAGGACAACATTCTCATCCAAGCCAGTGAAACTAAACAGTAGAAAGGTACTCAGTTTAGGAATTCCATGTGTTTTACTACTTCACACATATGTGTCTTCACATATATTGTTTACACGTGTAGCTAAACAGAATAATGCCAATATCCTGTTTACCAGAGCAGTTTAATAGCTAACCTTCTGACAGCACACTTTCACACAATTTCAACTCAAATAAACGGACATGAAGTCACGCCAGGACAGCTGACAGCAAATGTTTCTGAACTTAAAACCACCACAACTGAACACTGCCCGACACAAAATTGTTTTTTGGGTATCCAAAGCCTATTCTGCACCACCTCTTAACAGTATCAAGTGGTCCAGTACATGCAATTCCTCCTTACAAATTCTGCCTCGATTACAAAGTTGAACTTCCATGGCTAGTACATGTTAACCTAAATTGGGGGGTGGGAAGGCAGTGAAGACCGTATCATTTACTGCAGAGTATTACATTTCAATCTAACACAGGTAGTAAAATAGCCTGATTTTTAAAATCAGTGTCTCCTGATAAGAAATACAGGTCACACAGCTATAATTTACAGCACAGAGTTACACAAGGAGAAATTACATTCACTTACTTTTTTACATTTAGCTATGTTCTGTTCTTTCTCTCCACTTTTTTTCCTTTTTTTATCATTGACTTTTGTAACTCTTGTAGCAGTTAAAGTAATTGTAGTTGGTGTATGTTGAAAAGCAGTATACAGTTCCACAGGAACCTCATCACCACTCTCTGTTGCGCTGGTATCCCCATCTTTAAAACAAAGAACATTCTGTAAACAATCAAATACTGTGGAAAGAACATTCACTAGTTACTCTACACGTGTTTTAAAAAAACCAAAAATGTGTATTGACAAATGCTTCAAGCACCCACATGCAAAGTTCACCAACAGTTGCAACAGCATGAAAATGAGTGACCAATGAGAAGCTGGTAAATAACAGATGTTTGTAATGCCAGGTGAGAAAAAGGTACCAGTTTAATTCCACTCTTTGAAAATTCCATCATAAGGAAAATTAGAACCAGACCAAAAATGGTAAAAAAATGTATTACTTAACTCATTCCCTTATATATAGCTTTTACTTGTAATATGGCTTTAGGATTCTCCCAGATGACTGTGTTCCAGAGGAGGCTAAAATTAATGACTGCCCAGCATTTCCTGTGCAGGCTTATTAATCAGTCACATGTAAGTTGTAATCAACCATTTCAGCTGCAATTTGCAGTGTCAAATGGGTAAATATGTCAGTTCAGCAGAAAGCCTTCTCTCCTCAAAATCCCCCAACAATAACACTCTGCTACTCTGGGAAGAGTCTCTTTTCCTGGCTGAAACAAGATCACACACAAACCGACAGATATTTTTTCTTTGTGTTGTGCACTCACAGACCTAAAAGCCAAAGCCTGAAATTTAGCATACATCAGCACTGATGTTAGACAAATACACTTCCTGACCTGAAACAGGATTACCCTAGTTCTGTCAAGATGAAAGGCTGTGAAGTATGGGGAGGATTGGAAGAGAGATGGTGCATGTAGATAGGAGACTGCTGTTCACATGTGCTCAGTACAGACTCCTTGGATTTTAACAGCTTTTCCAAATATTCTGCCTCCAGTAAATATATTTCACCCTAAGCAAGACTTTTTTCTGAAACCATACAGAAGCAGGCTTTACACAGACTTAGTAAGAGCCGAGAAAACATTCCTTCTGAGCTCAGAAGGATGTTGCCTTAATCTGTGCACTCAATCCTAATTCTTGAAACCTTCTTTACTAAATAAAGAACTCCAGCTACTGGTTACTCTGGATTTTTCTTGCTCACAACATTCCTTAACATGGTTCTTCTGTGCATAGTAAACAATCCAATTTTATCATCTTGGTTGTTCTTGTCAACAATTTATTAGGTACATAGTTAGACTTAATATATTAGGAGCCAATGAGGTCTTCCGAATTTGTTTACACCTCTGCTGGGATTGTTTTTTGAACTAGCATTAACAAACACAGAAAGCAGAAAAGTCTAGTCAAAGAAGAATGAATAGCACAATAACAACTGAGAAATGAAAATCCAAGGCCCTCTTGAAATTGTCGATGTATGTAGTCCATACACTAATGCTACATAATCATTATGTCACAGCCTCTCACCCACCCCCTCCCAACCCCACAAAACACTGTCTTCCTTAGGGCAGCAGCATTTCAATGTTGTTGTCTACACTGTGCCCTAACTTACTGTAAAGAATAATTACCTCAACTAAACATGTAATTACAGAGAGTTGTTTTGAGACACTCCTTCCTAACTTACAAAACCTGCTTTCACTTTGGAGAGCCTTAGTAAAGCACACTAAGGGGAAGATTTTGCATCTTGGAAGGCAAGATACAAACTCTCCAAATTTCACAAGTTACAGACCCAGACTCATTTCCCCGCAAGCAGCAAGTGATTTCATCAGCACCAATGTCAAGATCAGACGGCCTGAACCAGTTACACCTCTAGATACTCTATCTAAACAAAGAATGCACGTCCACCACCAATAAAAACAACTCCAAAGCATCCAGGATACAACTAAGGGCTTAGCAAAGCTGCTCACTCCACTGAAGCACAGTACGCAATCCAATGCACAGTAAGCGGCATCAGAAATACATTTTTACACCAGAACATACACTTTCATCCCAGAACAACAAAACCAACACCAGCACCATAGGCCCCAGAACAATAGGTTATAAACGTTGCCAGGAACAAAGGTGATGTGGTTATGCATAAAAGTTTAAGATGCTCAACAAATTTTGTATCATGTGAAATTTTCACTTAAAAGCTCTTTTCCTGAGGCAAACCAACTGATCTGCTACTTGCTCCCCACTGTTTAGCTTTGGATGCAACACAGCTAACTAAAGCTGCAACTCTTTAGAAATCTTTACAATGAAAAACATTATTCTCATATCTAAATGAAAAGCCCTATTACACATAAGCCTTAAAAAAGGCCCTAAATATATACTTGCTCAAAGAATATCCCAATGATCTTACATCCAAATGCAATCTTGCTGTTAAGCAAACACCTCCAAGTTACTACTAAGTTACCTGTAACATTATGCTGCTGTTCAATACTTAGAACATTTAATAGATACATTCAGACTGATGCTACTTTTGCTTTTCCTACATGAATAATCTATGAAAATTGGCCATTTTAACTAATGTCTTGGTAGACAGTTCATACACAATTACTTTAAGTCTGACTGAACCACGTACTACCAGTCAACATACAAAAAAAGCATTTAGCCAAGCAACTGTATTGGCCAAATGAAAATTAACTAGAGATGCAAGAATACATTCAAGTCATGTATTATAAATTACAGTGATTAACACTGCACTTCAGTTGAGTCTTAGACTAAACAGGATTAGAATTTATCTTTGTTTTTACTCTGCATTACTACTAAAGATTTACCATGTTGTTATTTATTTTCCTACTGAATGCACGGAACAGATTTAAAAGACTGATCATCAGGATTAAGGAGGGCTGAACACTACCTTCAAAAGCAAAAATCTCTTCCGCTCCTGCTAAGATTCTGACTCTCTCTTCCCTTAAGGTTACAGTAAATGATCAGATAGCATGACTGCAAACCCTAAGAGATGACCGAAATGGCTCAGACCACCAACTTCCCCTACTCTGTATGTAAATTCAAGTTCATTCTTCACGAACACAGTAACTCTATATGAATCATAAACATACCTGTCCTATTATTTTAACAGAATAGGTGCAAATTTTTTTTAGAATTTAATTTTTGCTATCTAGCAGGTCAACCAAACTTTACAAAGTCAGTCTGGTTTTGTTAAAATGAAAACAGACAAAACGAAAACTGATGGTGGTGTTCTGAAGAAGTCATTAATGCCTTCAGGGGACTGAAGGCAGCTTAGCACTGGACAGCAAAGTCTGTGCCGCACCAAGCAGCACTATTAAGAAAAACACACTCCAAGGCCACATCACGCACTTCTGAGTTTTCTGAAGGTGTGTGAAACAGGCAGCAGGACCTTACCTACATGGTATTTTTAAAGAAATCCTCACACACACACACTTGCACATACCCCAGTGCTTCAGAGATATGGTTTGGAAGTAAAACATGTTCAATTTAGGAGGATGACTTCCTCCCAAATTATGACTGTTGTAAAAGAGCTTGAAAGTATCACCTGTCAATCAAGAAACACGTGATATTTTGGTAATGGCTGGACAGTACTCCTGAGAAGTTACACCAACTGAGTTTTGAAATTCTAGAGAGGTAGGAGAGCTTATTTCATAAAATACAGACACTGAAAGAGGTACTTGCACCTCAAGCCTCACCTAGTTATCAAAGGCCATAAAAACTTAGATATACAAAAACCATCATATAATTCTATTACCTAAGTAATACAGTTACAGCCAACAAATCTGAATTAGGCTTCCCTCTCAAAACTATGCTAGCTTGTTTTAAATCTTTATTATGTGATTCTCAGGGACAGGAGTATCACCTGCAGTGGAACAGTTACTATGAAGATATAAGTAGTCTATACTATGAAGGTAAACCGACAGATGTGAAGTAATTTTTTTCTGTAATGAAAGTAGGCTCAGAAAGCCTCTCTTACTGCAGAAGAAACCTGAACCTTTTCCATCGTACCTTCAGTAGCTTATTCAAAGTAGTCTGGTTATTATAAAAGCTACATTCATTATTATGAAACTTTAACCATGTCCTAACAGATTCAATAATTCCACAACGATAAGAAAAAAGGCAGCGGTGACAACCCTGACATAATGTTATCTTAGTAATGATAAAGTAAAGTAAAAGGCATTGATCTACTGAACCTGATATGCTGAAGGCTGTAAGTAAACAGCTGATACATACTTGTGTTATAACCTTTGCAAAGGAAATAACCTTTAAGCTTTACTCACCTGACATATTTTCCCTTTTCCTTCGTTGCATCAGCACTGCCCTTTCTTTATCTAAACTCCTGAAATTGAAAAATAAATTTTATTCCATTCTTCACATGCATCAATACATCCAAGTATTGAAACAGACCTTTTCATAGTTACTGCTCTCCGTTCACTATGATGGAATAGTATACTAGCTGAACATGCAGATACTTAGAAACACACCAGCTGTGCTCTGTTCCATTGCCTTTTACTGCAAAGCACATACAAGTATCCAAATCACTTGAAAACACATCAAGATTTGATAGCTCAGAAATAAGACTGACAGTTGATCCATGGATTACAGATAAGCAGGCACTAAATATTGTTCCGACAGATTCTTCAAAACAATTATCACGATACAATTCAGATTCCTCAAAAGAATCATTTATTGGTACTTAAAATGTTCTGAACATGCATGGCTTTTATTCAGATTAACTAACTCTCTGAAGTAACACATAGCATTTCACACTCTACATCACAGGACAACTATGACGACAGTCAGATATGATCTACCTACAACACAGTGAGAACAAAATGCCCCTGCCCTTGCCATGTGATACGACTTCAGGTTGGGGGGTTATGGTACATGGCCTACATGGTCTATGTTTCATCTGTTGGTTGTTCCAGTACCTTCTCTTTCTATAGTCTCTACTCAATCTAGAGTTCAAAATCAAGCGAACTACTCACCTTGGTTGACAACGTTCACACAGGTATATGTCAGGGATATGCTGCCTGTCAATCCCCATGCAGTCAATGTGCTGCCAGACACTTCAGGAAAAAAAAAAAAAAAACAAAAAGAAACCATTTTAAGTGCAATTTTTAAAATTACGTGCATAATAAATACAGACCACACACAAGAGAGCAAGCCATTCTTTTCATCATGATCTTTACTCAGACTCAATACTGCCTAAAACTACATCTCAATCACTGTCTTCACCACCACTCTGCTAGCTGATTTTCTATTCCACTGATCACTGTAATTCCAAGCTTGTGGCTGTCTCCCGGTGTCTCTCTGCTCCTTTAGACTCATTTTCCCTCTTGGAAATTTTTCTCTAAACTGAAAATACAAAATGGTAAATTATCACAATAGAGAACATGATAGAAACAAATTCCCTCTGCAACAAGACTTATGCTTTACATAGTAACAAGATTTTTGGTTTTAGACAAAAGGATTCAATTTCCTATTATAACTATACACATTAAATATTATTTTTATTTCACTAGTATAGTTGTCTATAATATGAATATACAAGTACAGTATATATCAATACATATTTGATAAATATAGATCTGCAAAGTATATGATTTTACTTAGTTTTTATACTCCCCGTCCCCCACGTGACTGGTAGCACTGTTGTGCAGCATAGGAAGAGCTTTAAGTGCTTCCCAGAGTCATGGAAGAGAGTCTGCTCGCTTGACTGAAGGCTAACCTAGGACAGCAGTTTATGCTCATCCCCACACTGCTAGAAGGAATTGGGACACAGAAATAGTTATTTCCCCACTTCTTTATCACAACTCTCTCCAACTCCTCACAGAGAATCTCTTGTTCAAAAGAAGCAGACTGCCTACAGCTCCACTGCTGAAAGAACATCTAAATACATTTCAAAATAAGGGAAAAGGTTATATAAAAAAAACCCAAGCTTGTTACGTAAGCTGACAGAAGAAAAGAGCTCAAATTAACATTTTAATCAGCCGTAACAATCATTTTAGAAACACACAATGACCTAATAAGTTCAGCAGCATGTTAAGCGTATTGAATATAAAAATACAAGCTAATACTGAGTAGGTCCAGAAACATGAGATTTGTCTTAAGTATATCAGCCCATTTTTCTAAGCTCATTTTTTCAAATACTTAATAGCACCTGCTTATTTTGCTATGACCAAGTAGGTGCTTAAGCATAAGCACAGAAGTTTAAACTTCAGCTTCTCCAGTAAGAATCTGTTAGTCGTTTCATACTTATTAAAACTCTTAAAACTGTGGCCTTTGAAAATTAAGTTATCAGAAAAATCACACACAGAAGAACCAATATTTGAGAAGTTTCTTTCAAATTATTTCACACCCTGCAATTCATTTCATTTACATATACGTAATTTACCAAGATGCTTTATTACGCAGTACATACATATTAAGAACCAAACCCTAGGTCTTTTACTTCACTATGCTAACAAATAACTTGACTACCAAAGAGATATCCTTTTTAGAGGGGAAAGATACACCCTTACGAAATAACAACGCACAAGTTAAGGTATGAACAAATTAATGAGTAGTCACAACAGACTGGAATAAAGCATAAAATACTCACTGGCCTTAACCAGTAACCTCACCTATCAGAAAGCCATACAACCTTCAAACACTGTTTTGATGGAAAGAAATTTCCTATGGCTGAACATAATTAAAACACCACTTAGTTACTTTCAGAGCAGCTTGAAGTTTCAAGTAATTGTTACCTTTCAAATGAATTTAATATTCATTACCTGCATTTGTCACAACAAATCATATATCCATCATCATGCGTAAAGCCACAAATGCATCTGGTAATATCAGTTCCATAGCTTCCATCCTCTGAGGTACTGATGGTAGTAGCACTGGAGGTTTCATCAAAGTTGGGAGTGGTAAATATGCCTACTTCATTCTTGCTTATAAGCACTGATGGAGGAGGAGAAGCTGGAGGCGTTGGAGGAGGCCGAGCACCATAGTTATGGTCCTAGATTTTTGTTGAAAGATAAGTTACAGCTCTTAAATGTTCATACACTGATGGTTATTTAAGCCAAAGTAAATATTCATACACTGATGGTTATTTAAGCCAATTGGTTATTTGGTTTTTTATCTCCTCAACTATGTTTTACATATAAATGCACTATGTTCTTTAATCTGCTTCTAATCAACCATCTTTAGTCCACTTACCCAACTCCCCATAAGATACAAAAAAATGTAAGCATGAATCAGAGCTTTTTCAGTTAAGAACAACAGATTTTACATAATCTATTTTATACAGAATACTTAGCATGAAAACTTACTGCATAGGGCAAACCAATGTAACTGTGTGAATGCGAGCTGCTGGTATACAACTGGTGTGGATAACTGTTCGATTTTTCAACTACCACAGGGCTAGCTTCTACAGATTCTGGTCTGCAAGGCAAAAGACAGAAAAAGAATAAATACAATTAATAAGTAATTCACACAACTTCTAATTAATTGCCTGCTGGATCACAAGCTGTAAGGTGCCAATCCGGGACAAAAAAGAGCGCTGGCACGGAGCCCACGGTCCGTATGCCCAAGCCTTCGTCGCTGCACCAGGAGTCGCAGAAAGGACGCGGGGC
>NW_010235273.1:0-1838 GCF_000690775.1 Eurypyga helias
GGGGGGGGGAATGGACGCAGATCCCTGCTCAAGGGGGGCAGGCAAATCCCCTCCTGGCCTCCCTCTCCTTCCTGGTTGCCCTTACACAACAGGTGTGGGGCTCTGGAACTCGAGGCCTGGGCTAGTGAGGGTACGGTAGAAGATTCACCCAGGGAGTCACCTAGGGAGGGTCAGTCAGCCCCGCATGTCAAGACTTCCGCTGTTAGAAAGAGGAGGGTGATTGTTGTAGAGGACTCCTTTCTGAGGCAAATAGAGGGCCTGATATGCTGGCCAGACCCATCCCACAGACAAGTCTGCGTCCTCCCTGGGGCTTGGGTCAGAGACATCACCAGGAAACTCCCTGGTCTGATGCAGCCCTCAGGTTATCACCTGCTATTGGTAATACAGGTGGGCAGTGATGAGGTGGCTGAAAGAAGCCTAAAAGCAATCAAAAGGGATTTCAGGACCCTGGGATGGTTGGTTGAAGGATTTGGACATGAAAACATGTGACTTAATTGTGACTAGTGTCTTTGGGACTACATAATTTCTTCCAGATAAGAGAAGCAAGCTGAAATCTATGCCTGTGCAGTTCGTACCAGGGTGTTACCAACAGACCCTAACATGTACCTGAGTCCCATTGCATGACGTGATCAGTGTCTGGATGAACACAGTTGAAGAAGCCCAAGATCATTTATTCTCAACTGCAGAGAACAGAGAGATCTTTCAAGTGCATCAGACTACTTTCCAGTTCCTTGTCTTGGTTTTCCTCATGTGTTACCAAAAACCCACTTGAATGAAGTTGAAAAATTTAATAAGGTAGGTAGCATGTTTTTATGTCAAACTCTTTGGAAAAAATCTTCTCCACGGAAGATAACATTGTTTTAAGAACTTATTCTCAGTATTGTTCTGAATATTTTTGTGGCGAATTAAATGTAGTGCAACATCAGCTACATTATCTACTGCTACTAAAGAAAAATTAAAAGAAAGAAAAAAAAAACCCACAGAAAAGGAGGCAAAGAAGGGTGTAAACTGAAATTTCTGAGTATATGTATTAGATGTCTTTAAAGAACGTAGTCTTTTTCATTCCAGTTGCTTGGCTGTTGCTGTTAATTAGATGTAATTAGGTATTCTATCTAATCTGCATAAGATATTTCCAAGTTTGTCTGTTGACCTGCTATTGAATTATATACAGGTCTTTCTTTACACAAATCACAGAACAAGACTCACTAATCCTGTAAAATCACATGAACCTTTAAAAATGGGATTATTTTAGAAGCTTCATGTTCTGTGTATGTACTCTACATAATGTATTTTGGGATTCAAGAACACTTGCCAACTTGATTTCCCTTATTACATTTAGTCCTTTCTGTCTGCTGAGTAAATTAACTGCTGTCCCCAACAAATATTTTCCAATGTATGACACCATCAGCCCCCATACATGTAAATTTATTGACATGGCAATAAGAAAGGCTATGTATGACCTCCTGAAATACATCCCCAAGTTTGCTGGCTTAGTACAGCTCAGATATCTCCTCTGACAAACCCTACTCAACTATCTCTTTCTAAAATTTGACATTACAGTCAATATGTTTCTACTTGGATTTCCCATGCTGACTTGCATTTACAGTTATAAATGAAGAACAATGATAGTGAAATCAAATGTGCTATAGAAAACATGATTACAAGTAATTCCCAAAGTTCTACAGTTAACTGTTAATAATGGCAGAGGAGAAGAAACTAAGTTTGCACTTGGGTACAAAAGAATTAAAACCAAACCAAAATAAAAACCCAGCAAAACACACCCAACAACAGGAGAAGAAAAAAAAAACAGCCCAGGAGCAAAAAAATTTTGTCATGAT
>NW_010235273.1:1858-2376 GCF_000690775.1 Eurypyga helias
GGGCAGGTTTCTGTATGGTGCTATTCATTTTTGTTTGACACTGATGAATAAAGCCTATGAAGTTCTCCACATGACTCCTCCTGGCATTTCCTCAAAAGTGTGCTCCCAGGCCAATATGCTCCTGAACAAAGAAATTGACTTTCCACCACCTCTTTCAATGAGGCATCAATAAGAGAGGGGGAGAGAAAGGGAGAAATAAGATATTTAAGACAAAACAGAAAAATAAAATAGCATGATCCAACCATAAGTCCTTGGCATTTTGCAGTTGAAACAAGGAATGAATGTTGAAATATGATGTTTTTTAAAAATCTATTTTTAGGTCACCAAACATTTTCAAAATGTTCTAAAACACAAGAAAATAGATCTGGTTTAACTGCTTAAATAATTATTTGCAGTAATTTCCAGCATTTAAAATAAAAAAAAGGATTTTTACATTTTCCTTCTCCAGAATATGCTTTTATATTTAGTCACTCAGATTATCTTGTAAATCTTTCCTACAAAATCAAGAGCTTCTTTCC
>NW_010235273.1:2402-25172 GCF_000690775.1 Eurypyga helias
ATCAGCAAAGTTAGTCTGCTTTTCCAATCTCAATTGCTTATCAGCAAGTTTGCATGTAAGTCAGCTCATGTTTTCCCCATCTGTTTTTGGCTACAGACTCTGTCATATGATTTGGCATTTATAATTTGATATTGCTTATTTTAAGAAAGGTAGCACAATATACCAAAGTCTCTTTGTGTTCTCCTTCCTCTTCTTCCTCTCTATCACTTCTCCTGAGCATGAAACATCAAATAGCTTACAGTAAAAAGTGTGAAAGCTGGTTTAGTCCCTCCAGCAGAAAAGTGACCTCTAGACCCTAGTACCCCCACACAAATTTTCATAGTGTGTAGCAAAAAACTAAAACTCCAGCATGACAACTGAAATAATTTCTCAGTGGAGCTCAGAGATCCTGTTGCAGTCCAAGAGTATAAAAAAACCTCCACCAATCAAAAATAAAAACTTGTCATAGTATATATATTTGAACTTCTCCTTTGGTAGTGAAAAAAAGCAGCAAAGCAAATGTGTTATACCAGTCTTCAGTATCTAGGCTACCTCCACTCTGTCACAGTCCCTTGCTTCAGGGCACTTTTTCCTGTCTGCATTTCATCAGAGATCTGGAAACTGAAACTAGTCTCACAGCCTCCAAGAACTGCATCCTACAAGAAAGAATACCTATAGCTCATTCAGAAATGCAAGCACTGTCTCTTGCCTCCAGCCCCTTCACAGTACCAGTGCCCCCATTTCACTTCGTATCCATGCACGGTGGGAGTTATCTCCTGCTCTGCCACAAACAGCGGTTTGGACAAGAGGAACCTACCTTTTAAGGAAGCAATCTTGTAAAGCCCTAAGCAGTGCCTTACAACCCTTTATTTATGCAATTTAACCGGAAAGCCAGCATACTGGCTGCCACCTCAATGGTTTGGAAGGCGTTTTGGTTTCACTGGGTCTAGTGTATTTCTATGTGTCCCAATACACAGACAAAATATATATATAAATACTCAAGAAACCGAGGCTGGAACTCTGCTCCAAAAGTTGCAGAAGTAATTATGCTAGTTAATATCTATATAATATACCTGCATATTACCATTGTGGCAAACCTTAACCTCTTTTTCTGATTCTTGGAAATCTGAGCTGCTTCTCAAGGTAAGTGACTGTAGCTCTTATGTGGATTAAGTTTCAAGAATCCCCAATTCAAAAATAGGGGAGAAAATCAGACTGGGGAGACGAAGTGGCTCCGGTGTCAGGGGAGTATCACAGTGCCTTTCGTCTGGAGCTCACCGGAACGACTCGAGGCATCTGTGTGCGACTCAGAGCTGTCGCTGCTGCCCCAGCTCTTTGATAGTGGGTGGGATTATGTCCTCAGACTAGTTCCTAGTGGACAGGCAACTGTATCACATAAAAAAAATAAAGCTCTCACAATTGCCACTAATTGGCTCCCTTCTCAGCAGTTTCACCAGCGAGGGTATAGACTTCAGAGCCACTGAGATTAAACTGTTTTCTAATCCCTAGAAATGCTCAATCCAGAGAAAGGAATAAAGTAAAAGGTTCAGTGAAAGGGAATTTACACTGGTGCTGTCTATGCTGTCCATTTTCTGGCGATAATTAAGGCCCTCATTTTCTAAGGCTGTCAGTCTGACATCTTCCATCAGCACTACTACTCACTTGATCTTTGTATTTTATTTTGTTAAGAAGAAAGAAAGAACAGGCAGAAAAAGGGGGAAAAGAAGCCTTGCAGGGTGAAATAAAGCTCTTCAGTAGAGTCATCTTATTTACCACTGAAAACTGATTGAACTCCAAACTGTCAGTGACTTTACAAAAAAATGTAAATTCCTGCTCTTTTATGATTCCTGATGTATTTGGTTCATGTGGCGGGGTTTTGGCAGTGGGGGAAGAGCCACAGGGATGGCCCCTGTGTGAAGCTGCAAGAAAAGCTCTCCCAGCCCTAAGCTGGACTTGCCTCTGGCCACAGCCAAGCAACTGGTGGTTGCACCTCTCTGAAATAACATAATTAAGGGGGGAGGGGAGTGTGGAACCTGCTGGAGAACCTGCAGCAGAGGGGAGTGGGATGTGAGCGAGACCCCCAGGTCAGTGCAGAAAGGATGGGGAGGAGGTGGCTGGAGCAGAGGTTCCCCTGCAGCCCATGGTGAGAGGGCAGGCTGTGCCCTGCAGCCATGGAGGGTCTTGGGGGAGCAGAGACCCACCTGCAGCCTGGGGAGGACCCCACGCTGGAGCAGGGGAATGCCCGAAGCAGCCCATGAATTTGTGGAAAGCTCATGCTGGAGCAGGCTGCTTCTCAAGGATCATGCCTGCAGAAGGGACCCACGCTGGACAGTTTGTGAAGAACCGCAGACTTTGGGACCCCAGGCTGGAGCAGGGGCAGAGTGTGAGGAGCCCTCCCCCTGAGGAGGAAGGAGCAGCAGAGACAATGTGTGATGAACTGACCACAACCCCCATTCCCCTTCTGCCTGCACTGCTGGAAGGGAGGAGGTAAAGAAATGGGGAGCAAAGCTGAGCCCAGGGAGAAGGGAGGGGTGTGGAGAAGGTGTTTTTAAGATTTAGTTGTATTTCTCCTTTTCCTACTCTGATTTGGTTGGTAACTAATTAAATTGATTTTTTCCCCAAGTCGAGTCTGCTTTGCCCACGACCATAACAGGTGAGCGATCCCTCCCTATCCTTGTCTTGACCCACAAGACTTTCCTTGTACTTTCTTCTTCCCGTCCCTCTGGGTAAGGGGGGTGTGGGTGTGAAGAGTGAGCAGCCATGTGGTGCTTTGTTGCCAGCTGGGCCTAAATCACGACAACTGAGGACATGAAGGAGGAATAGAACAGTAAGATGTTAATTTCACCTTTAAATACTTGTTCACTGAGTCATTTTTCCAAAGCCAGTTTGCATGCCGTTTCAAAATGAGTTAGATGAGACACAGAGTAGTCATGGCTATTTCTTTTATTATCTGAAATTATGTAATTAAACCAGAAAAGACTCTTCTCTGAATGTAGTAATTCCTTTCCCAGTAGTGATATTTCTTCGCGTTACTGAGATGGTAAAAGAGAGGTATAATTAATCCACTGTCCCTTTATCAAGACCAATAAACATTGAGCAATAAAATATAATCTGATTGTGCCATTATCTCAAATGAATTTTTTATCATCTGTTAGCAACTAAATCATAAATTATTTTTCAACAGCTTTTTAATGAGATGAAAGATAATTGGGGCCTGCAATGAAGTACCATAATACCCAATTTGAATAATCAGTCTCTTTTCTGTGAAAAAATGAGACCTTTGTGTGCCACTTTGGAAATGCACAAAATTTTTGAGACCTCCAAGAATTAAAAATAAAGTGATCTGCTCAGGAACGCATTCAAAACTGCTCACATGTTGCACCCCAAATTTCACCTACATCTTCACAGTGTCAGGAGAAGTCATTCCACCGATTGCAGATCAGAGGCCCATATTAACATTAATCATCAGTCACATATTCAGCTCAGTGGTCAGTGTTTGTAATGAGCTTCACACAACCACTGAAGGTTAATCACAAACTCGGTGGTTATAAATTTGCATTAATATAGGGTTCTAGTCAAGCACAAATGCTGCCAGACCTTAGTGCTAGAGCAGCAGATTACATTCACTGGGTGTCCTACTGTTGGTTCATTTTCTCCACTTATGCATTAAGCCTGAAGCTGCATATTTTTTCTTACAGTATCTGGAGCACTAAATATACTGAATTAATAGCAACCTAATAATACCGCTATTAAAACCATCAATATCAACACAGGATACTACAGAACTGGTGCATCTCATTTTCTAGTCTTTCCATGATTTTTCAATTAGTTTTCTATTTTTAAGAGGCAGAGGACCTCAAAACGTGGTTCTTAATCTCATCTTCCTTGAAAGAAATCAACAGCTGCTTAATCACCCTGTAAATGGTACTATAAACATGAGATGAAATTCGGTGACAAACAGAATAGTGTAAGGAACAATAGCAGGTTAGGCATAAATGGCTTTTACAAATGATTAAGCTACAAAATAAACAAAAATGTTTTATAATCATAACAACCGTTTTTTACAAGTATACTTTCAAACATTGCAAGCATCAGTCTTACTAACAGACGAGGTTGTTAACAATTTTTAGCACTTTCACAGTGCTTTGTCTTGTTTGATGCGCTCTACAAGAATTAAATAATCAATCCTTGCCACAGATCAAATAGGGTGTGAAGTGCCAGAACTGGAGCTCGGTGACCACAGAAATTTCAGTCTGCCCTGAAAACTAATTGCAAATGATATTACCCAAATGCAACACCTCTTGCCAAATAAATGCAAGAGCAGAAATTAAAACAAAAGCAAGACAGTTCTGTCAAAAAGCATTTGAAATAGACTCTTAGACCTCTCATACCTCTTTGTGGCACCTAGCTTTAGTTCTGCGTACCATTTTGGGGAACCACCTCCAACCAATCCTGAGGGACTCTTTTTGCATGGTGTTCATACCACTACACATAAAATGACCATGCAAAGGGGGAGTACTTTTAAAAAAGCTGTTCCTGCTTGGAAAACTATTGACTTACTGTTCTTTACTGTCAGAGATAGTTAAAGGCAGAATTCATTTCAGCTAATGCACATGTGGTGGCTAGCATCAACAGCTAACACTTAAAAAAAATTTCAAAGTACCACTTTTTCCTCAGGAACACTTATCATCCCATTCTGCTCTCATCACTGCTAAGCACCTTACTAAGCATTTTGCTTAATAATACTGATTCAGTACACTTATTAAACAGCTATCAATAACCTATATTTTCTTAACTCTTCAATTAGAAAGCCAAGTAGAAACCCACTTTCTATTTGCCTTGAAATGATGCATAAATTCCAGTGCTTAAAAAACTTTTTTTCCTAGATCTGCTGCAGTGCACTGTTTTAACTGATCCATGGTATCATGACATGAAAATATCAACCTCAAGAATGCTTACAATTTGCTTGACCTGTACATTTTGTTCATCTTTTGCAGAGCAGGAAATCACCTAGGAGTTTTTAAAAATATTCTGGGTTTATTTACTCTGTGTGTTTGTATAAGCATTTAGTTTTCAACTTGAATATTGGAACATTAAGAAATTACTCAGTGTGATATTGTATCAAATTATGTAATCTCATCTAATGATTCATTACATTTCTTGACATTGCACAACAGTTTAGAACTTAATTAGTTCTCACAAGATGAGAGGCAACAGGTTTCTGTCCATATAAATGCGATGATCTCAAGTGAGACATATTTCATGAGCAAGCATTTAGTTGCCGTTTGAAAGGACAACTCTTTAGGAGAGACGGAAAGATGAACGCAGTCAGAGAAGGCAAGTCTATGTTTCCCCCTTCCATTTAACTTTAATATACATTTAAAAGGAAACATATACATACACAACAAAAATATGAAACACGACCACTAAATATTACAAGTTTTTCTGACTTCTATCCTGTAACACTCATTGTATATGACATCATATTTGATCATATCATGCTTCGTTGCTCTGTTTTAACAAAGCCAAATAAAACATAAAATACATACAATATAGACGATAAACTACTAATTGATTCATCTTACAGTTCACACTATGAAACTTTTGACAGGTCATTCAGAGACTGTAGTAATAAACTGTCTGTAGAACCAATTTAGAACAGAAAGAAACAAGCTGCCAGATGTAAAATACACATCATTTACATTTAATCCACAGCCACAATCTCACTTTCATTTCTTTCCTGACACTTCAGAGTGCCAGCATAGGGTAGAATTATAAGATGTTAAGAGAAATTCATTACTTTGTGGCATTTGGACCAGAAATAATTCACTTTTTCTATTAGGAACTTCATACATTCAGGAACTCTACAAGGTTATACAAAGGCAGATTCCAAACACTGATAAATCACGTGTGTTTCTCATAACAAGCTGCTTGAGGACATAGCAAGAAAATCCCTGTATAGAATAAAAATGCTTTGTGAATCAGCATCACTGAGGTTATTTAAATGAAATATCAGTGACACGCTTAATTGTTCTGTTAAAAAACCTTGTACCAAGGTGAAGATACACACACCGCTCCAAAATTCTTCACAGCAAGTCTTTTCTCTCCTTTCCTCAGGTCCCTCTAGAAATAATAGATTTCAGCTACATCTTGAAAATATATCTTTGAAAGTGCATGGGTAAGAAGACAACAGCTGTGTGGTTTCACTACGCCTAATTGCTGACCTGCTGATTTTCTGCCCATGTGGTTTGTAGTCAAACTATAGTATTGTCACAACCAGTGAGCCAGCTGGAGAACATTAACACTGTGATGAGAACCACCTTCTAACTTGTCTAAGGCATTGTTGTAGCAACTCTGTCTTCTGCAGAATTAAACAACTGAGGCATGCTAAGGTGAGGATAAAAACAGGAACCAAAGGACACAAAATTTAATTTAGAGGCACTAACAGATTAGTACCCCACACAAGTAACGTCAGATTACCTGATTAAATGTTGACTCTTAACTGGTTCAACACAAATAGGACTTGCAGTCTGTTGGCTCAGGAGGTATTTCCTCAAACATGGATCATTGAACCAGCAGACTATAATGTTTTCTTCAAAAGCCTTTTGTGATCTGTTTTTGTAACTTTAGAGCAATTACAGACTACTCTGCGCATTATATTCTAATGTCAAAAAACCAATGCAGTTCACTAGAAGGAAATAAATACTGTGTGTTTACAGTATCATGTTGCCACAGGTAAATCTTGGGAGTTTTGCATTTTGTAATTAATATTTTTAGTATGTGAATTCTAAGAACTGAATCTAAATCGAAGGGAACAAGGAAAGGAAGTAACACATCTCTGGTAAATTATGATCTTAATTTAACATCCCCCCCTCCACCCCCAACCCCAACTTCATCAAGAAATATAAGCCTCTCAGAAACAGAAGTTCAAAACTGAAATTTGCAAACTTTTGAAACAACTCTTATAAAGCAGAATGCATACTCTGATGAGCATGATTTTCATTATCATTTTGATAAAAGAGCAAAAATAACTGCAATTATTTATTTTCATTTTTAAAAGTTGACCAGTATTCAAGGGTCACACCCAGTAACAGCTTGATTGTTTACAGAATTAGCTCGTTTGTTCCCACAGTAAGTGCACCTGAAGCACACTACCACCAGAACATGTTTTGCTGAAATAAAACAAACCACAAAATGTTAGGCTCATTCTGGTTCATAGAGCAAAAAACCAAGAGGTTGCCAGTTTGACATGTCAAGTGTATGGATGTATGTTAAATAGGGTAGAATAAAAATTCATTAATTTGGTGGAGAGCAGAATGAGCTTTCTGCATTCAGAAGCTGTAACAAGACAAATTTTAAATGGAGAAAGACGGAGTTTTCTAGCGCTAAGGACAGTTAAACACCAGGGGGGGAAACAAACAACCAAAAACCACCCAAACAAGTAAGTTCTAGGCACTCTATTTTTTATGTATTTAATTTGAAACTGTCTACAGAAGACATGTATTATCTGGAATTAACTGGAATTAATAAAGGCCAATTCATAATATTTACTGACCTGTGTTATACAGGATCCAAAGCTGCACAACTGAATAATCTTTTTAGGCCTGTAAAAATCTCTAAATCTATTAGGACATGTCTGATGCTAAGTGATAGGAAAATCCAAAATACTTGGTTTGAAAAGCCCAAAACAGGAAAAAAATACACATAATTTATTTTGCAAGTTGTAGGATTGTAAAATAGGTGCCCAAAAGAAAAGAAAAAAACCCCAAAACACTGTTTAAATATATAAGGAACAAATTAGTCTAGAACAGGTTCTCTGAAGGAAAGGAACAGTATAGTATGCATGAAAAACAGCTTTTACCTGAGAGAGAATATACCTAACAGACCGTAAAAAACTAATTGGATGCCAGGATAAACAACTAAGTTTTCTCCTCTTAATCTCAGCAGTAGATAAAGTTTTCTGGAGCACCTTTTACAAATAACATTAAATTTTGGTTTCAAGTTTTTATCTCAGAACCTCCTCACTGACTACTCAGTATCTCCATACATAGGAAATATTTTCCAGAAAATGTTGAAAACAAGATTATTTTTCTTTTGCTAGTTGAAGGTGGACATTTGTTATGAGAAAACCCAGGATAAAGTTTTATCTTGAAGCGGCTTTTATTGTTTGTTTGTTTTCTATTGCTACAGACTCTTAAAAATTACTGGGAGGGAAACAATATAGGCCCCCCTCCCCCTGAAAACTCTACTGTTAATGTCAAAGGATCAGTCTGACAGTATTAGAACCTGAAAATTCTAGGAAGAAGTAAGTATTGGTGTATAAAGAAAATAAGTGTCAAGAAGTATGTCATGCTGACTTTTTTACTAATTTCCCTTTTCAATTTTATCCAAGTCCTATCTTACACAATTAATTTACATTTATTTATATTGCAGCTTCCTTTAGGAGACTGTGGCTGTTCTAACAAAATATCTGAAGCAATTAGTGGAAAGGGTGTCACAGCAGAAGTAGTTTTCCCTCAGTATGCTAAGGATCTGAGCAGTTCTCAGTCTGACGACAAGAACCAAAAGAGATATTATCATTGAAGTCAAGCTCAATGTCTTTATTAGACTACATAATATATTTAAATACAAGCTTTACACCTAGTTAGTGTGAACATTGTAATAAATGTAGATAATAATTTGCTAGTTAAGCAAGGCAAGAACAACAAGCTTGGTTGCCACATAGGCTGGTTGTTATATGATCATTTGTAAATGTCAAATCACAATATCCTGTGTTTTGTTGCAATTGTTAGTGATTACAATACAAGCAGGTTAGAACTGGTCCTGTGGCTTGGGGCCTGGCCAACTCTGCTTTCTGGGGCAAAGGTAAAAAGTGCGCTGTGAGAAAGACTACGAGCCTTCATCCTGAAGACCCCCAAAACGACCACCCGATGGCACTGCACAAGCGCCGAGAGGAGGAGACCTAGGATAATGAGTTTGTAGAAATAATTAACATGATCACGCCTATTCTCAGAAGTAATTGTAATAGTCTTACCCATATTGATGAATATGTATAATATTGACTGATAAAATGGAGTTTGCTGTGTGATTTGGTGTGCATGTTGGTGGAGTAGGAGACTCCCCATGCACCCAGCGCTCCTTTGCTTACTGCATCTCTATTTTATAATCCAAATTTTCTACTCTTTATTTTACAACTTAATAAATTAGTTTGTAGAAAATTTGGTCTCCATTTATTGGTTTATAACACACATGCACCATGACATTCTGTTAGCTTCCTTGAAAGCATTTAATACTCCCTGGGACCACTGTAGATTCATGAAAATACAGGTCTCATTCACAAGCTGCAAGGCACAGGGTTAATAGTCATAGTTCATGGTTGTCTACAAGTGTAACTGTGTCCTCATTTTCACTACAATATTGCATCCATTGTTCAGAAGAGTTGGCTCCTTTCCAAATTTCTATTCTCAGATCTGCTGACATGGAAAAGAGGGATTGGAAGTGAGATAATCTCCCCTTTCCAATGCTATAAATCCCATTAATGAAACTTCAAAGAAGAAATGAGCCAAACTGAGCTCAAGCTGAGGAAAGCGATAGCACAAGCGCTACTGCCTGGTGCAATAAACCAGCAGCACGTCCAGGTGATTCACCTTGCAAGATGGTACAAAAGCCAAAATCTGAGCTGCCTTTTTGGACCTACCGTCTAAGTGAGTCTGCTGACCCCAGACTGATAAGAAAGATAAGGTATTTTGTGTCATACAACTGTTGTTTCAAAGAATCCATGCAGTAAATTAAAAAAACCTAGCACAATTCTAACTTTGAAACATCACTGAAATAAGGGAATCTAATTCCAGAACACCAGCAATGTTTTGCTTACTTTTGATATCATTAAGTTATTGTGGAGTTTCGGGTTTTGGGGTTTATTTTCCTTCATAGGATTTAGTGATGCAAGATATTTTAAAATTCAGGGGAAACAAACAAACAACCCCACCCACCATCTCAGGCAGAATAAATACTTAAGGTATGGTATACAAAAGAAAATACAAGTTTGGAAGTAATTGCTGCTCCAGCCTACCTTCTGAAAAATTTATATTGTCTGTTCTATTCATCCATAAATTTCATAAAGCCTTAGCAGTATCTCAGGCTATAATAGAAATTGTTTTGAAAGGATTACTTTAACTGGAAATTTGCAAAGGTAAATCACCCAAGGTACAAAGAAAGAAGACCAAACACAAATTAAGCTTACTTACCATCCTATGAACAGTGCTTGCAGAGGAACAGTAGCACTTGGATAAAGGGTGTACCTTCACTTTTTAATGGATGTTTTCTTCTTAGCAGTGGACAAAGCCAAACAAAGTCATACATACAGTTTTGTCCCTGCTGGCCTACTTATACTGCCTAGTCCAAATGATGACACTTCTTAACATTTTACAGTCATACTTCCAGAATTCCTCATTTGCCTTGGACTCCTCACCATCCGAGACTATTGCTTTCTCCTTCCTTACCTAGTGCTATCGGACAACAAGAATTACTGAGATTTGACACGTTAGAGAGTTGTTACCGTGACATATCACTTCCTTCAGGCACACATCTTTCTCCCTTGCACTTATTCAGAGGATGACTACTGGAATGAGAATGTGAACAACACAGCTTCCTCGTTCAGAACATTAAATGTAAACTATAAGTTATTTCAGACACCTTCAGAAGAAAGTGGGTGTATCTATCAACAATTTCAAAATTTTACCAATATTTTTGAGTTTCTGATCCATATTGCCATTTGTATGTATCACTCCCATTTTATCAGCTGTTTCCTAATCCTTATTTCCATATGTTTTACTGTGCAGTGAAGAATTACTAAAACTTCATATTCAGATGTTGACCCATGTGTTCTATGCCATTGCACCCAAAAGCTAAGTGTAAACTGACAGTTATTGGGTGGATGTCTAGATGTGGTGGTTGAAAAGAATATCTTCATTAATCAGTTCTAGAGGGGTGTACTGTGCTGTAGTAAATCTTTCTGTATTCTTACATTCATTTTAGAGGAAGGCTAGAAGAACCAATCACCATTTCATTCAGCTTAAACCAGATGTCTCAAACTGGATGGTACAAGTAGTTCTTTTGCATCTTGGGAGAATAATCAGAATTTGTTATGACATTCAAGGTTTTCACAACCCTTAGCATGCATAATTTAGTATACAAAGTTTCTGATGCTTCTTTCAGATTGGTGATACTCTTCCATTTGTGCTTTTTGACGGTTCTTGTTTCCTATCTTATCAATGTTTAACGTCAAGAGAACACTTACTCAAATACAGCAGTGATTTTATTAGCAGCTCATTAGCACCTCATAATAATAGCCAATAGAACTGAGTTCAGCTTCAGATGGAACAAATTTAATCAAAATATGCATTTTAAAAAACTAAAATAGTTTGCATTCGTGCATCAGTTTTAACAGTGCTTTTACTAGACAAATGGAGACATATCAATGAGAAGGAAACATTGAAATAGAATGAGAATCCTTCTTGACATTACCTCCACAAGGTTTTACTGTGACTCTGACATGGAATTAGATCTAAGAGTTTAAACACAACACCTAGGTAATTTTCTAGTCTGACTAGACTAAATTCCATTTAAAATCTAGTAAAGCTGTGTCATTTTACAGTGGGAATGCAGTTCCTTGAAGGCTAATAACATTCCAGTGCCCTCCCAGAATTTTCTCTTGTGGAAAGACAAAGTTATTCAAAATTTGTATACATGCTGGGAACAGATTCCTGGGACACTTGGAAATGGACTTTGGGAAATGCTTTTGGAAACACATTGACAATAGAAAATGTCAAAATTTAACTACAATAACTCAGTCACTGATGATAAAGATGCTAAAATGATTCCTGTGTTATTTTGGTCACAAGACCAATGGTCTGATGTGTTGAACCACCATTTAGAATCACGTCTTGCTGAGCTTACTCAATTGACATTCAAAAACTGGTCCCGATGCAGCAAAGAAAAAAATTTCTGCCAGGCCAGACAGACAACTAACTACATATTTTCTCAAACTGAGGACTGCAGTTTTCAAGAGACTGGAAATTAGCACACAATTCTATTTATCATTCCAAGTGCAGGAAAAAAATCAAAACCTTTTGTTCCATGAAATTTTCTCTCTCATCTCATTCATAACACCTTCATGGCTGCTACTTAAGTATATCCACTTAAGAACAGCTAAAGCTCCTTGATTAACATTACATTGGAAACTGATTCATATGGTTTGTCAGAGCTGGGGAAGAGAAGGAAAATCAGAGATGTCCGATACTTTGTGGGGTATTACTGATTTTTTCTAAGGTCACTCGTATTTTCATTGTGTACATCATGATAAAAGGCTCATTACATCATTAAACCATATGAGGCTTATTAGAAAATAATTTTATGCAAGAATCATATGAGGCTTATTACAAAATAATTTTATACAAGAGACACACTAAAAGCAATTGTTGCCTCCTATAAATAGTTCTGAATAGAAGATATTAGCTATATTGCCTTAGGTGAAAAAAATTTAATAACTCGTAAGTCTTAGCAATAGTGGGATTACAGCAAAGACACCTCAGTATTCCCACCAACTCTGGAAATGTCTCCATATATCCAGAGTTCAACAAGTTTTCCAACATAATACAGGACCTATTCACTCAAAAGCCTTATGATTATTATAACCAGTCTTTTCAAATTTAGATTTATTTCCTGTAGAGCAGGGAAATGAGAGTGAATGTGAAACTTCATATAAATAAATTTAAGCAGAAAAGGGTACTTAAGATAATGTGCAGAGCAATTAATTTGGATTACTCCAAATAACATTTTAATGGCGTATCTTATTTACTTAACTGGAAATATGCTATTTTCTGAGTTGAAAATTCTTTAGATAGGATCCAGCATTTCCAGCATATATTTTCTAGCATTATTTGAGCTTCAGACTAATTTGCAACTGTTTGATTACCAAATAAAATAAAAACCAACATAGTCAATACACTAAAATGTTATGATTTTTAAATAAATTTGAAGATTAGAAGAGTTTTAGTACTGAGTGATAATAAGGAAATTTAGAACGTATTCAGGAAAATAATAGCTGAGATCTAATTCTTGAAGTTGTTTACAGAAACCCAGTTAACTTTAACAGGAGAAGGTCAGCATGTTGTTCATCAATACAGTCACTCATCTCATGGTCAGCTTTTGAATCTTAAATGTGACAGGTTTCATATCAGAGGCCATGTGTGCCTAGACAAGACTTTCATTATGCATATTCACTTTCTCTAGATGAAACTGTTCTTCCATTGTCTCTCCACTGATTTTCAGAGAAGGTTTGGGTTGGGTTTTTTTTTTGGTCTTTTGTTTTGGTTGTTTTTTTTTTTTTTCTCCAGAAAAAACAAATCACTCACTTCACAAAATATCCAGATAATAATGTTGCCCATAACTTACATTCTTCCAGAATTTTACCATTGAAGCAGAAGAGGTTTCTACAATGATTTAAAGAAGTTCATAGTCATCTTACTTATTCAACTTAGTTCACTTCTATGAAAACCCAGGCAATATTCTCACAAACTGGGGATTTGCTCAGTGTAAGTTTGCTCAGGATTGGATTTTTTGCTATAATTAACACAAGAACGGTGTGAAACTGGGGAAGAAAAAAAAAAAAAAAAAAACACAAAAAACCCCCCACCAAACCCTACTACAGTAATCAAGATACAGTACTAGCCAAATAGGCTACTTCAATGAAACATGACACCTTGCATTATGAGTCACCTCTTTCACTAGTCTTATTAGTCTTCTAGTATGTTGACTACTTTACATGCTCATTTCGTAATACAAACAGTATACCTGAAGTCTTCTCAAACATAAATTAGATTTCATTGTATTCCAGCGGCCAAATACCCGAAATAAACAATTTTGCAGGTGTATAATTCCTGATTTCATTTTTCCCCAACTCCAATAGAGTTCTCCTTGGAGGAGATAATTTAAAGGCAGACTTAATTTCAGATTTCTTCAAACCATATGAGCCATCTAAAATGACTTAATAAATTCCATCACATAGACTGAAATGGTGAAAAGATATGCTTTTTAATTGTACTTACGTTAAAATTGGTGTTCAGGAGCATGTGTCTAAGAGCGTCACTTGTCAGTATCTGTTATCTCCAACTTTTTCCAGCAGAAAATGAAACCTACCAGATCTTACTCATAAAACACAAGGAACGCAAAGTTATACAAATTTGTATTTCTTCATCTTTCTTTGTCAAACACTTCTGTCTTCACAAATTCTGAATACTTAACTCTTCAAATTTATGTAGGGCGTTAGAAAATTATTAGATAACTCAACATAAATCTCTTTTATAATTTTCTTTCATCAAAAAGAGAGAAAAGTAGAGGTTCCTTGAAAGTATAAAACATGTTTTCTTAACCTTAGAAGGTGCCATATTCAGATTGGAGCCTGTCAAACATATAATCTGGAAAGGATAAGAATCCTGCATATATAGTCAGCATATACTAATTCACGAATACCTACTTGAGGCACTTCTTTCTTTCTTGTAGGCACTGCAATATTTATAGTCAAAGTATCATGATAAGAAAGTAGAAAGGGAAAATTCTGTTAAAGATGAAGAAAAACCTCTATTCTGGTTCTACCCTTGCACCCTCCACTGTAGTTAGTATGCAGAACAGATACCAAACAGTAAAATATACCTGAAAGATCATGCAATCCCAACTGAGTTGTCAAACTCCTAGATAACAGATGTATATACATGCCTGAATTATTGAGAGCTGCACATTTCTGAAAATACTATATATTTACAGAATACACCACAAACCATTATGAGACATTTTAATTCTATAACCACGAAGTGTTAATTGCTCAGGATGAGGCAAGGTCTGTATGAAACCAAAAGCAAACAAATTTAAAAAAATATATAAATAATGTATCAGCTAGAATTGCTTGTGCAGAAAATTTAACCAAGGCTGCCTTCTGGCTTCTGTTCAGACAAATCCACATGAAACAGTAAATCCAGCAAAATGAAAATTCTGTGGTTTTTTTTCAGAACTAAGTATATTTCTTGGAAATTCAGTACAATATTTAATCTTTGGACATTCAAGAAGGAAAATATTTTCTCTTGTTTTTATAAAATTTAAAAAAATGTATTTTTCTTAGAAATATTTAGATTCTAACTGGTGATATTCACATAGAACAAGGTGGGAGAACAGTATAGGAACATGGAATGGAATTCCAAAAGTCATCTTTGATTTTGCTTTTTTATTCTTATTACAAAGCAAAGCAAAATAAGTAGGGAAACACATTAAAAACCTTGATTTGTGGATGTTATCATACGTTTTTTATCTATTAACATAGAACTGTGTTTACACACACAATGCATTTCTGTGGTTAAGTTGGTGTCCCAACTTAAATTATCAGGAAATTTGATATAAAATAAGATATTTCATGTGTTTTCACAGTTCTGGAGATCTTGCAAGACAGTCTCCAGAAGAGTTCTAAGTGCCAACACAACATCTGACAACAAAGCCATCAGATCACTTGTTTTTCTTCCCAGATTTCTCAAAAATCCACTAGATAATAGCCTCATCTGCAGTGCAAGTCCCACAATAATTAGTATCCCAAGCACAGAATGTAAACTCAACTTTTTACATTACAGCCATCCATACTCACCCGGAAAATATCCACAAGCCAAACAACTAATCAAGCCAACTACTTGCCAACCCTGCCTGGTACAGGGGGTCCCAGGACCTGGGTGACTGAGCCATCTCTTACCTCTTTTCTGGCCCTTGAAGTAGAAGGTATGTCTCACATGCATCATCAAAATCTTCATACAGGTACCAGTCACCACCTGAGCTCACATTTGGGCTTTTTCTATATTAAAGGTAGATTGAAAGATCAGTTTCTGTTTGAGGAGAGTTTTCATATGAAACATGTATATGTGCTTATATTAATCCTCAAACATGTTAGTTTTATGTGGCATTTCTCTGTCCATGGTTTTTTGGCACGTAAAAACTTTGGAATATTTGTTATGACTCTGTGATTGACTAAGAATAGTGTAATAGATGTTCCCTTGCTCTCATACTTAAAAATACAAGATAAATAAAACCAGATAAGCTTACATAACATTTACAGGCTGATATTAAAAAACAAAACTAAACAAAAAAACCAAACCACCAACAGTTGTCAGAGCAGCAATAACTACTGAAAATAGGTCAAGCTATTCAAAGGACTGGTATCAGAAGGAATCAGCAAAATTTTGCCTTTTTGCTGCCTGTGCTCAAATTGTTTTTCAGTTTAAAAATCCTGCTTGAAGCCTACAAAATAATTCAAATGCTACAACATATATTTACTTAAAGAAATAAAGGAAAATTCCCACAGAAGTAATCAAGTTCAGTTGAACTATGAAATATGACGGCATTCAAGTTTGAAGACATTTGTCTTTAAAACTGTATTTCTCTTCCAAATATCATGTAGCCTAACCTGCCAAAATTAAAGGTTTGTCAGATGTTAGTTCACTTGCTCTAATACAAGAAAAGGTCAGAAAGCAAATTGAAAAAAAGAGTCTAGACAGCTTTAACCTCAAGGCTTTACTTTATTCCAAGAGACAGAGTTATCAGTCATATTCCCTATAAGAATAATAAATAAATAAATGAAACAGAAAGAAATCGTAACAGTTAACATTCAAGGATATGACAAGAGGCTGCTATTCTGATTTTGTAAGAAGTTTTAAATCATATGAAGCAAACTATCATTCACCTCACTGGGACATTCAAATAGTATTTTCAGCTTCTAAAATAGCCTGTGATAATTTAACTCATGATGAATTTCTGAATTATTTAAACATGGAGAGATAAGATGGGGCAAAACAACACACAAACTCTCTAATATTGCTTATACAAAAACTCAAAGACAAAAATCTTGAGAGCCCACCTGACATAAGTAATTTACCTGTTGTGATTTATCCATATAAAATTTGTTGGATTAAGCTAATAATTGCTTTATCTATATTCAAGATAATTCCATAAAGTTAAAAAGATATTTTCCACAATAATGATGAAAGAATAATAACTATGATTAGAATTCTGCAAGTCTTCCTTGTAAAAGAATGAGAAAAAATTATATTTATGGTAACACTATTATTACTAGCAGTGAAAATTTGGAAGAATATTTAGATTAATACAAACCTGGGAAAAAATAAATAAAAAGCCCTTTGTTTATTTCAGAACAAGATCTGAAGAATAGTATTCACTGTTATATATCCTTGTGATAATAAATTCTTGGCCAGTTTCATGTTCAGTCAAACTAGAGTATTTCAAACACCTTCAGACAATAAGGCAAACTCCACCACGGAGTTAACTCTCATTGCCAACTACTGAAACTTTGAAACTTTGATCATTTTGATGAGTAAGAGCATTTTGATACTAAAGTTGATTATGAAATAATTTTACCTTTGACATAAAAAACCTGAAAGCTCTAGAAACACAGAGCTTAATGCTTTCCAGTGATTACATTTTTAGGGAAAAACCCCATCTCTCCTATTCTAATACTCTAAGCTTCACAAACTTATTATGAGCAATAATGAAGTGCCCCAATATCCCTGAGGAAGTTAGTTTTCCATGTATTCAAGGGACCCATATTAACTCTCACTTTTAAAATCTGATACTGACAGAAGTAGTCCCTGAGGGTTTGTACTACTGCATGTAAAATAAACCAACCAACACCCCACCTACTTTCTCAATTTTCACCATTAATGTTGAGAATTAAAAAAAAAAAAATTATTGAAGTGTTTAAATTTTACGTAACACAAATAATCATATTTCTGTTCTATAAACTATTGCTAATGTAGAAACTGAATATGAAGTCCACCAGAAGCATCCTGTTTACTTGGATCCCACTCTGGTGCTCTCTTCACAAGCCTATCCGTACCCTTTCTCATTTTCATCCAATTCTGTATATACAAAATTGAGATGTTAAGTAAAATTGAAACACTTGGCTCGTAGAGCATCTTCTTCTAAAACTCACTGAGCTATGCTTAATTTTCCCCTTGTCTCCTCAAAAATCTTTTTTTTTAATGTGAACTAAAACCAGCTCTGCTCTGCAAAGCTGTTGCAGAATGTTTTAATTCAATTCCGCTCATTGCCATCCTGTCTCCCTAATGCCATTCAAGTTATTTGCCCTCACATCACTGTTCTGTGGCAAAGAAGAAAAATGGGCCAAGGAGGGAGTACATGACTTGTTCATGATGCCACAAAAGACATTAAGTAAATTGAATCAAGCTTTTTCTCATACCAGTTCCCAGTCTCTTAAATGTGTTATTTTGCTGAATAATTTAAATTCACTGTTTCACATCATGAATATGATAGTCTTGAACTGAAGTAACCATCCGCATTCCATGCCATATTACAATGGAGAAAGGTTATTTTTTTAAAGGGGATGGGGGGGAATTTTCTATGCAATTTATATTTTTTTAATAATATTATGAATTACCATTTCTGAAACTACCCAGAGTAAACACTTCAGGAAATGGCAAAACATCCATTTGCACACCTTCACCTTTCAGTAATTCCTCACTTCCTATAAATGCCATCTGTTTCCAGCTCTCTTCTACACAACTAAATATGTGAGGCTTTTCAGCTGGTAACAAAAGATCTCCTTGCATCCCACCTGACACTAGCTTTCAGCTAATTAAATAATTTCTCTGTGAATGCTTCATAAAAATCAATTATTTAATGGGGAAAAAATGCTGAGAGCTAACTGAATCTTCTGAGTCAGAGTATGGCCTACAGGGAGGGGAACTGCAGCAGCGCAAGTCTTAAAAGCAATACAGGATGAGCCAGCCATAAATCCTCCTGCAGGTCTAAAGGAGCACGTTCTGCAGCAGAAGGCTGCCGTTGGGCAGATTAATGCAATGTATATTCTCCCCTGCAGCTGCCAGTTCCTCCTCGGTTCAGGCTGTTTCCCTGGGGGAAGTCAGTACTGTCTGAAATGTCATCTCCAGTCCCCACCTGCATTGTAGCTCCTGCAAAGCACTCTTGAAATAAATGAATAAAAAACAAAAAACAAAACAAAAACAAACCACAAACCCAAAACAAAACCAAAAAAACCCAACCCTCACAGCAAACTCACAAACGGACCAGCCATAGCCCACTACAGAATGTCTCATGGAACAGTGAATAGGAGCACCCACACAAATGACCCGTACGGGAGAATATTTTTAATTTTAATTTTCCTTACTTGGTCGTTTCTAAAAGTAACAACCACATAAAAACATTTAAGGGCTTCATTTTATATGGAATTGAGAAACAGGACATGACAACCCAGTAAAGTTTACAGTCAATTTGTCTGGTTATCAGCAGAGACTAACCTATTGATTTCCTACTGGCCAGGATCTGCAGAAGTATTCTGCATTGTGCATTACAACGTAAGGGTTTATCATAACTTAATACAGTAATTATAGGAATGTGATCATACCAATTAAAGATGATGCATGAGAAAGTCCAAAGAGATAAATATAATTTCAAGCTCCGTATCCATAAATGCACACTAAACTCTGTGCTTTCCTGAATGTCCTTTGAGAAAGGTTTCATTTTCTCCCTCCCTCAAAAGAAAAAAAAAGTGAAGGGGGAAAAAAAAGATGTCTTTCCTGTATTTAATACAGCTTACTGTTGCTTTGCATATGTTCTTGCTATTGTTTCCAGATACTGTTGGCAGAGTAGCATACCTCAACACTGTTTTATCACAGTGTGAAAAACACCAGATGTACAAAATTAAAGTTCAAGTTAATCAAAATATTGCTTGACAAAGCAAATAATTGAATTGCACTTTCAATGCACTGTGGTAGACAATAATTAACATGCAGCATCTTCAACATTTGGATACAACTTCCAATTTCCGTTTTAACATCATAGAATGCTGTCTACACATTTTTTAATGGTACCCCTGATAATAATATATTCTGGTTTTAATCATATTCCACGTTGCAGGAAATGAAGCTTGCAATTTTCCCAGGTGCTTACCAAATTACTACTGCAAGCTAATTCTCATCCCCCAAGTTAAGAGTTTCAACACTGTGCACATTAACAGCCTGCTTATGTTCTTCCTGTACAACAGAAGGTAAGTTAATATGTGCTTCAATTATATCCAGTTTGTGCATTTATAGCACCCTGTGGGCAGCACTAAGAAGGCTCTAAATGTACTTATCCAGCTTCTTTAATGCTCTACTGTATTACGGGGGAGAAAGAGAGAAAGAGAGAGATAACTGTATCATTTCATCAAGAGAATCAATAAGGAACTCAGCTTCACTGGATTCAAGAGGGATGCAAAGATACAGCTGCCTCTTTACTTGCGACAAAAAAGCTTGCCCAAGCTTGACTTTGATATAAATTTCCCTCTTCTTCACATAGGCGCATGAGCACACACTTTATTAAGCCTGTATCTGTCAGCTTTAATAAAATGCACATGAAGCACATTTTCATGTATTGTAGACACTTTATTTTAAATTAAAATGGAAGATATATTGCACAATTGCCTCTTCTAACTGCATCTATTGACCTAACTGAACAGTGTCTTAAAAGAAGGCACTCTTATTTTTTCCTAGCCTGGTTATTTTATTGAAGGCCAGTCTGAGGTTTCATGAATTAAGTACACACTTGCACTCATACAATCGTGACTTTTTCTTTCTATTTCCAATGCAATGTTCACCTACCAGAGGTTGACTGAGTGCATACTCACATTTTGTATTTTAAGTTTTTATTTTATTTTTAAGGGTAACCATTTTCTTTCTTGTTCCTTATGGACATTTTCCAGAAGTATGTTTGTGGGGAGGGGTGTGAAAAAAAATCAGTTTTAGAAGTTCTGTAGCTTTTTGGGAAGGAATAGAAACTTCTCCTGAATTATGGAACATGGCAGTGGTATTTTCTGTAGCTAGTAAAAAATAATCCCTTGAGGAAGCTTATAGGCAAATTTTTAAACCGACAGATTTTTAAAAATATTTCCTCTCAATTTCATTCAAATAATTTCTACTACTTAATACTTCAGAGTGAAAAAAATAATTTTATGATTGTTAATATTTAGATTTTACTACACAATTGTTAGATTTAGACAACTTGATACTTCCCTTTATCCTTCCAGTTTTAGTTTACTCTATCAGAAAAACAAGCAAAGAACAAAAACAAAAGCTGTGGTTCAGCAAAAGTGTAATCCACATGTGCGTCAGATTATACTGGGAGAAATTTATACCAGCAGAATGTTTTTCAAGAAAGGGTGTGATTTGAATGTGATCTTGTTTGGGTACCATTTATATACGTGACAACATTGACAGTTCCTGCTCTAGTGTATTTTCTCCACTTGCAAGAAATACATATACATAAGGTGCCTCTTTTCATTTGTCTTATTCATTGTTAATTATGTGAGTGATTCTAGTCAGTAAGAATCAAATCAAGTCTATTTTCAATTTTCATGCCTTGGAGAATGTCCCCTTTGTGTGAAGTATGCGTAGCATCAAATTTGACCAAAAGGACATGGAATCACTTTTGTGTGCTCCCTTCTCCTTCATAAGTCCTTGGGGAGCCTAAATGTCTACAAAAATCTAGTATGCACTTTCATTGTATCACCACATAAATTTATTACAATTATTATTAACAAAGTTTTCTTCCTAAATTCTGATTTCTTTCTCAGATTTATGATATTGATTTTCTTCTCTGTGACTACAGCCATTCTGAAGCACTGTTGAAACAAACATTATGTAAACATGTCTTGGAATTTCTGATATAACGACCTGGTTATGTGCACCTTCAAGTCAACGAGAGGCAAAATAAAAGTTTGTCCCACCAGGCTATGACAAAGGTAGAGAAGGAAAATCTGACTATTTTCTTCTGCCATAGACCCAGCCAGCTCTGTTTCATTAGCTTCTGCTCTACCTCACTGACAATTTCCACCACACATTTACAGAAGATACTGTAAATTGCTGTACAAAAATGTATGGAAAAGTAGAGATCAAAAAACCACATTTTCTTTCCCTCTCTGATTCATGCTGTTGGTTTGACGCGTCTTCTAAAGATGAATTTCACTACAGTCAATGGTTGAAAACATGGAGTGCTAGTTCCTACACCTGCCACTTGCATCTCATTTTTCCATGTCCTTACTGAATGGTAATACAAAAGTTTTTGTAAAAGTTTCAGTTAAATTAAAATCAATTAAATGAAACTAAATCAGTTAAAAGCCAATGAATGTGAAACACTGGTATTGGTATAAATCCCATTTCCCTAAATCAAATTTCAAACTCCAATGGACAATGAAAGACCGTCCAGAATCCAAAAAGGTTCAGTAGCCCATGAAGTAGGAAGCAGGCAGAGCAGAAGAAAAAAAGTGTTTCAGCACTATGATAGACAAATAGAAATTAAAAAAAAAGACACAAATATGTTAATTTCTATTATTTTTTACTTGATCAGGAGTTGCAAAGAAATTTTTGGGTATTAAAAAGCATGAGAAATACATAATTTGGTTTCCACATTTCAGTTTGTTTTGCACATTTGTCATTTGTTCATTCCAGGAACAGGATTTATCCCATGAGATTCAATGCCGCAGAAACAAATGTTCAAAATAAACAGTATGGAGGAAAAATGAGAATAGTTGTTGCGGTTTAACCTCACCCAGCAACAAAGCACCACACAGCCACTTGATCACCTCCACCCTCCCACAGTGTGATGGGGAGAAGAATCAGAAGAAAAGACAAGGAAACCTGTGGGTAGAGATAAGAATAATTTAATAACTGA
>NW_010235274.1:0-11185 GCF_000690775.1 Eurypyga helias
CCCCTGCACCGACCTTTCCCTCCGACCAACGGGTCATTGGCAGAAAGGTGAATTTAAAGCCAGAAAACGAAGGCGGAACAGTAATGCTGAAATCCGGGAGAGCGTTGCCTCCTTAGGAGCCAATCTCCAACCTCAGTTCCCCACTCTGTGGGAGTAAGAACGTGCTGTTCCCACCCCGGGGGAGATCGCAGAGATTAAAAGTCTCCGTCAAGGTCACTCCAACAGCGCTGGGAAAACAATCCGAGAGCTTTGCGCTGGCAGCTTCCGGGGTCAGAAACTTTGCAAAACACACTTTTACTCTGTTCCCTCAAAACTCAGACGCATCACCTGTACACTTAAGTCACACCTATGTTTTGAGGAACATTTTTTAATTAAAAGCCAAAATAAATTTGAGGTATTCAGACCAACAGTTCACTAATACCTGAACTTTTCTTTTTCTTTTTTTTTTTTGGTCCATTCTTTTGATAAGAGACAAGAATGCAGCAGTCTATCCAGGTGGCCTAAAAGACTCTATGAAGAAGACGACTGTAGTTACAAGGAAAGCTTGAGCAAAGAGGACACATTATTCAGTTCAGGTGTTGCAAACTCTGTGTTAGTAATTCCCCTGTACCCAGACACCCACTAAACAGGTCAGAGCAAAGATGTTTTGCAAGAGGTTCGTCCACTCCCTCCCATCATTGGGAGGTTCAGGGCCTGAACCAGCTCCTAAAAATGGGCAAAATCCCTGCTTTTCATGGCACGAGATCAGATCCCAGTTCTGCAGGCAGAGTCAAACAAACAACAAGCCTTTCCCCCTAGATATGAGTGATGCACGCCTCTCCAGTTCGAAGCGGGCAGGTTTGTTCAGGTTTCAAGGTGGGAAAAGAAGCTTTAATGTTTCCGTCTTTTTTCCTTTAACCGTTAAAAGGCACAAAACTGCTATATATCTACCCACACACACCACTAGCAAAACTTCAGTGGTTGGTTGTTTAAAGGTAACACCGATGCACAAAGGTCCCTGGAAGGACAGGGAACCTCAACGCAAGAATCCCCACTTAACCTTCCTCAGCTGCCACGTCAGACCCCTTTCACCGACCACATGGTCCTCTCTCCATAAATCCCAGGCACCCCTGACATCTGCTCAGCACAAAATGCGCATGGTGTACAGTGTACATCCATACGAGCACTGCGGGCATTCAGCAAGAGACATGCAGCTGGTGGAAAACACTGCTCCTGCTCCAACTGAGAGGAGGTTAGGTGTGAGCAACCACAAGGCTGGGACCACAATTGGATGGAGAAAGCCCCACATTCATCCTTTTTCTCTGCACACCTCCGAAACGACCACATCTCAACCCTTTCCTCTCCCAGGGCAGAACTGCATGGCTCTTCCAGGCCAGACAGGGGCAACAGAAACTCATGAGCTGATGGCTGCTCAAGCCAGCCCTGTCTTTTCCCTGCAGGAGCTTGCAGCTGGTGGTGAACAGCTGAGGAGCCAGCCTTACACCATGGGATGCTTGGTTTTACGCAAGAGGAACAAAACATACAGCTTGCGTGTACTGCTCTTCCACCTAAAGGCTTATTCCCAGTCCTGCAGTGACGGACCAGCTTTAGCATCTCCAAACATACCTCAGTTTGAACCGCCCTGCAGTGGTCTTGGGAGAGGGCTTGGCATGAACATGCACTTTTTACTCAGCCAAACTTCTTTTGTTTTCACACTTCTTAAGGTTAGTTTGTGGGTTTGTTTTGCCTTTTTTTTTTTTTACCTTGTAGGATGGGAAAAATAACCCAAACCTGTTTATTAGGCCTTCAGATTATGTGCCAGTGCCTCTGTCCTAATCATCCAAGAGCTCTTGAGAGTTTGTTGTCAAGCATTTTATCCAGAGCCACAGTTTTTACTTTCCTGTGTGTTTTCCGGTTGAATAACCCCATATATTCCTATGGGGAACATCACTGCAATGTACACACTTCAAAAATTACGTGGCAGTGTCACGTTCATCATAGGCTGATTTGAGCCCAGGATCTACAGGGAGCCAAGATGAAAGTCTGGTCCAAGGATGAGGTGATATGGTTTCAGAGTAGAAATTCCTGAGTTTCTCAAGGGGAGAAAGACCCTATATGAATATAGGATTTTTCTAAGTTCTGGGAGGATAAACCTCTTGACTTCAAATTATTGTCAGATAAGAAATATCTAGAAGAGGTTTAGCAATTGCTTTCCCAAAATCTGGGATTTAACCTACAGCAGGATTTCCATTAAACAATGCAGGAATTGCCATCCTAGGGAAAAACACAAATCCATTCCCCTACAATCCTGTTCCCTACAGTAATCCATAGGATCTACCTTGGGAAAATACAGAGGAAGCAAAACAAGTGTAAGGCAAGATACGTGTAGCAGCTGGCAGTCTGAGACTTGCACCTGAACCAGACCACTGCACCTGAAGTTGTAGCCTTAGCAGCTCCTGACTGAGCTGTCTCTCATGAATTTGTCCGTTCCTTTTTTCACTTCTATTTAGTTTTGGTCTCCACAAGATCCAGCAGCTGGGAGTTCCACAGGTTAGTTGCCCAGAGATAAAAATACTTTCCTTATGAGTTTTTAAACCTGTTGATGGATGATTTCATCACTAGACAATATATTGTAAGAATGACATAATGCATCTTTTTTTACCTCTTCTACACCATTCATCTATGTTCCTCAATATCTACAGTCTCATCTTAAATTGGAAGTCAGCCTGTATATTCTGTCTCTGTATATTCTTATAGTCTCTGTATATTCTTCACCTTTTCGTCTTTCAGCATGGGGAACAGAAGAGCTTACAGTGTCTTTGCCATTTTGGTGCCATAGGCAGGGACCTGGCACAGGCAATGGCAAATAGTTGGGGGCTGCTGGAATCCAAACAGCATCTCATTTTGCTGCCAGCCCTATTCCACACCTGAGGCATACTTGGAAGGTGTAGAAGAAAGTCCAACCTCAGAGCTTTTCTGCTATTCCCATGGGAGTTGGGAAAGAGCAGAATAAACAATAACAACAATTATTCCAGCTGGAAAATATTATTTCTTCTGGCTTCTTTTCTGGCTCAGAAGGAGAGCTGGTTGGAAATGCATAAAGTATTTGTGATTGAGGAAAGCAGTTTTTCAACTGAATAACTTCTCTGCAAATGTTTTGAAGTTACTGTTATTGCTTAACACCTAAAATTAAACATTTTCTGTATTTTTTCTAAGTTGTATTCCTCTTCACTCTGATTTCTTTTGGTTTTTGGGGTTTTTTTTGTTGTTTTTTTTTTTTGAGGGTTTTTTGGGGGGGGGTTTGAGGATTTTTTTGTATTGAAAGAGAAGACTCACCAAAGAAGATTTTGTATTTATCTGACCTATTCAAATCCCTCATAGCAGAAATATACTCAAGCAACGCATTGACTACACTGAACTGATGATTTGGGACACAGGGCTCCAGGGGCTGGAGTTGGCTGGGAAGAAACACAGTTTGGCCCATGCTGCTTGACCTGTCCAACTCAGAAAAATCAAAGCTGATCCTGCTTTCACCCCACATCTCATGGTGCGTTTTCTCCTGGTTTCAAGGAGAAGTAGGACTTGTCCTGCTTCATAAGGGAAGACCCACTTGGAATCTCAGATGGCTCAAAGCTTCTCAGAAAAAGAGGATTAAGGCACTTGCTGGGTGCAGTCAAATACCTGTGCTGGCCTTTAAAGGCCCCTTTTGCTCCACAGCAGCTGGTAAAGATTAAACCTAACTGGGTTTCAGCCCAGGTTGAAGATTCATGAACCGCCAAAGTCCTCTGACCTCCTCTGCTAAGCAAAAGCATCAGTTGCCATGGCACAGAGACCTCATCCTGCCCTAATTGTAGCCCCATGAACATGTAGATGCAGTCCTGCAGATGCTTTACCAACAATCACTTCCTGCTGCCCAAGGCTCTTGCTTGCATGAAGCCTCTAGGTCTCCATGCCCATCCATCCCAGCCACGCCAGTCTGACCACTTTCCAATTTCAGCAGCTCTGTCCTTTGTCTGTGATGCACCAGCTTTGTCTGAATGATTCTGAGTGAGGTTACAAGGTCCAACAAATGCATACATTCACACCGTGATGATCTGATTCATCTCTCTAAGCTCTGGCTCGCCTTACATGGACATACACAGATTTGGGCTTTTGTAATGGCACAGAGAAAGAAGAAAGATTTGTCCATCAAAGCTTGCCCCAGGCAACACACTTAATGCTCCCCAGAGAGCCTGGAAGGCACTAAAAGACACCAACAGCCAAACAGAACAAATGAAAATATCTCCTGCACTATGGAAAAACACAAGGGCTTAGATGTTAAATATTTAATACCCAGAACACCCCTCCCTTTCTGCTTACTGCTCTCCAACCATGCTCAGCTCACTATGGTTGCAAAGGGCAAGAGCTGTGGAGCACGAAAGCATTTTCCAGCTCTGACTCACTGCAATGAACCAAACCCAATGCCACCAGGAACAGACTGTCTGGATTCAAAAGCTATGTGGGGTTCTACTGGAGCAAGAACATTTGCAAAAAGGCTTCAGGAGAGATGTGCAGCTCTGTCTTCCAGATCTGTGTGGCAGAGAATGGGAACCTATTCTTCCCAAATCACTGCAAGGTGCTAGGCAGGCAACAGTGTAAAACCTGCTTGAACAGAACTGGATGGAGAGTAGCAGGACACCACAGTCAAGCCTCCCATTTCTGTCCGTTAGAAAGCAAACGAAGAAGCTGGAGCTATTTGGAACAGACCTGGGGGCAAATTTCCTAAATAAAGAGAAAAATAGCAGTTGTTGACAAAAGAAATGATTCATGGAAGTGGTGCTTTCAGTGCAGCTTTATTCTGGGGGGAGGAAAAATGAAATAACACGCACTTGGTGGCAGCTGGGAGAGTTGTGCTTCAGTGGAGCAGCAATGAAACATCTGACTTTTGGAGGGACTTTTTGTAGTAAAAAGGTTTTCAAGCACTGACCAAGTAGGACTTTTCAGACGACCCAGAGGAACATATCCATATCTGATACATATTTATGTATATATATGAATGTTATTTCACTGGTTTATGTAGTTTTGATCTACTTCCAAACTGAAAAGAAGGATGGAGCCATCCAGGCACAAATAATCCTCATTACAGCTGTGCTGACTGCGCTTCCCAGCACTCCAGAGAGGAAGCAGCATTTCTGCGTGGTCACCATCTGTTCTTCCCACTGTGCCCAAATTTGCAAGGGGAGGGGGCAGACTTCAACCAGCCTTTGTCTTGTGTTGTCACCCAGCAGCCATCTTAGACTTCCAGCTGGCTACTGGCACCCTCCATCTCTCCCTGGACCAAAGGAATAGGGAAGAAGTACAGCACCAGAAAGAGGACACAGTGGGATGAAGTAAAGGCAGAAGCTGGGGCATTCATGTAGGCCACCAGCATTTCAATGAGCCTTGTCCCTCATTGTATGTAAAGAACTGGTGCTCCACTTCCGAACGCACAGCACCCCCTCTCACCATGCCCAGAGAAACTTCTTTGTCCCTTGTGTGTAGAGGAATTTTATGTATTAGGAAAAAGAAAGCAATTAAAAAATCAAAATAGACTGAAGCTACAAATCGAGCTCTTCTCTCAGTTAATATTTAATGTTGCAATTGGGTGGTTTTCAGGGGAGGGGAGAAAGCACTGGGATTTCTTTGCTACAGATTGACTATGTGAAACTCAGTGTGTCAAAAAAAGAGAAAAGCAATTTTGTTGAATATTTCAACATCTGGAGCCACTTAGTGGCAGGAAAAAGCAACTTCTTGAGAAGCACTTTTGATCTAGAGCAGTGGTTTTAAACCTTTTTCTATTTGCAGACCCATAAAATTTCTCTCTGCATAGCAAATACAAGCCTGCTGACAATCAGTTCTGCCATTTCAGTCAACTCAGGAGATCCCTTAGATGTTGGAACGCAGAAGAGCCAAAGCTGTGCTTTCACAGACCTGAGCAAGACTGTCTCCTGACCGCTTCACTTCCAAGTACAGGGAGCCGGTCACTACAAGGTAATCTGCAGAAATGTGATCTCACCTCCCTCGATATGGCATGACCTTTTTTTCTAAGGCTGAGACTGTTGTTATCTGTGGAAGTGGTACTCAGCAGGCCTGTGTCACTCTGATAAACCTGCTGAGCTCTGGCCACAGAAATTCAGTGTATGCCTTTAAAGACTCAGAGCTACTACACACCAGAGAGCTAACTCAGACTGTATGTATCATCTCATCTCTCCCGCTTCCCAGAGTCTGCGGTGCTCAGCTTTACAGCTGCCATGCTCCACTGGCTCAATCTGAGACTGTCTTGGTGCCGAATAGCTTGGGTTCTGGGCAAGTCCTGTGGGGCCCATTTGCCTTGTCTGAATGTCCCCAGCACCGTGGAGGGAACTCTTTCAGACAGAAGTAGGCCAAACAAAGGATAATGTTCAATAAGGTGAACAAGATGCTGCATTGGAGGCAGAGTATCTAGGCACCAACCGCATGTCCCGATAAGTTTTTCTCATGCCATGGTGCTTGGACATTACCTCTCCCCCACTCCCAAGGGCTTTGGGCTTAGTTATTCCTTGATTTGACTTGTTTAATTTATCTGTACACAAGGTCAATATACTGCCAAGAAGGACATAAGTCTGTGTTCTGCACTGTACCTCACAGTGACAAGGTAGGGTGAATACGGTTGTAAGATGTCCTGGGGGAGCCTTTCTTACTTATTTGAGCAACAGGCTTGCCTTTTTAATTGGTCAAGGATTTGTTAGCATATCACTGGTAAATCTGCTCAAAGGACTACGAGGAAAGCACATGAAAAACAACTGCTGTGCCCCACAAAGAATAGCATAGATCAGGTCTTTGTTTCCATCCTATTTCTTCTCAGCGTATTTGATTAGTTTGGTTAATTGAACATGTAACACACTCTATTATCATGCACCAGCAAAAGAGGTTTTATGACTCAAACAAATATGGTCATTATTAGCTGCTTCTGACATAACAAACAGGACTATTAGCTTTGGAGAGGCAGTATTTTATGTATGGCTTTTTGGTAAATTGGCTGCTTAATCATTTTTTTTTTTTTTTTTTTTTTGGTAAAAAGACCTCTCCTTCAGTGGCTGTCTCTGAGCATTCAGTGCAGGGCTGCAAGGGGACACAATTCACAACACTATTAGAAGGTCTGTATAATACAAACATTTTTGCTCACTTTAGATTTCTCTCCCACAGGGGTACCATCACGAACCACTCCTTATAACACCACAGACCAGCTCCAAACAGGCCTAGGCTCATTTAATAAGAGACTAATTAGCAAATGGGCTCAGGGAATGAAAGTAAACTCCACCAGCCCCCATACACACCTCTGTACTGGACAGCTTTTAGGTACACTCACCCCTTGCCTCTATTCCTCAGAAATGCTCTGGTTTCCATGTTAGACAGTGATGCCTTTTTTGTAGAAACCTGTACTAGTTTTGCAATGACAGTACAGTCAAAACTTTGCTGGAACATGTATGGTCCTACTGGTACAACAGGGCAAGCACTGACTCCTGATCCTCCTGACCTCCTCTGAGTCTCTGGTGTTCATCACACGTAGTGTCTGCTGGGGATCGAGGAGGAGCAAAGCACGCTTCTGCTGCGTCTGCACAGGAAGCGGGAGGGCCATCAGGTGTGCTGCTGGGATGGCACTGCCCACACCAGGACAGAGAAAAACCTGCTCTAGAGCACTTCTGCTGCTCCAAGCACGCCACACAAAGGGGCTTTGTCATAACACTGTCAGGTACATTGATAGGAGACAAAAATACCAAGTATTCACCGTGAAAGGCCCTTTAGGAAATCTGAAATTCTTACATGTTTGTATAAGCTACATATCTCCAGAGGTTTCCTGTTTGGCCTTGGGTCTGTGACATATGTAAGTGTTGCCTTCACTTGCCATCAGGTCATTTTTTTTTTTTATTTAGAAAACGTGATCATTAGAACTGAACTTTCCATAGGAAAATATGAGTTTCAGTACCTTTCTTACTAAAAAGAAAGTTTCAAAATTGCTAAAATGATGCTGTGACTTTTTTATACAGAAATGTTTCAAACAACTTACATTTTCAGTAATGATGGCTTAAAGAATTCAGTTTGAAAATCTTTTGTTTATTGATTAAAATGAAAATGTTTGTTTTCAGATGTTTTTGATTGGGATTTTGGATTTCCCACCTAGTTTCAAAATATTTCTTTGCTTAGTACCAAACATTCTTATGGGAGGCCACTTCTTTCTAGCCTGTTCATTTCAGGGTATCTGGGTAAAATATAATGGCTGTGACACGAGAAATGTGTTGTAGTTAGGTGATGTAATTGTTTCTTATGCCTTTAGCTTCTACAAATTTTGTCAATGACTATGAATTTGCATATCCTAAACATAGGACAACATTAGGTGTTGCTATTCACATGCACCTGAATGAGAAAGTGCACCTCTTACGTACCTCTTGCATTGTGGTCACTCTGAAACCCAGAGCTGTCTGAATAATACCTGCATCTTCTGAGTCTAGGAATTAATACCTGCATCTTCAGAGTCACACTGAACTGCACAAGTAATCTTGCAGAGATCCAGAAGAGACTGCTTGTGGATTGGGATGTAACAATACAGAGGATTATTCTCTGCTTCCCAATTAAGTCTGAGTAAAGATGGTTAATGTTTTCACACTTATGAGTGAAGAAGTTTCAGTCTGTATTACTAACATTGTTTTTTAAGTAGCTAACCCTGTTTCACAATATTTCATGGGCAGAGGAGGATTTCCCACACAGACCTTCTGGGAGTTTTTCAGATTTTGTACAAACCCCTTCCCTTTCCAGATTTGGCCCCACAACTAGTATTTGCCATGGAGAGTAAACTCACTAAAAAAAATAAACAACCTCCATCCTTATTTGCCAAGATTTTGATTTGTGTATACCATCATGTTATCCAAAGTTATCTGACCTCTGACAGACCTTTCAGCAGTTGATATGTAAAAATTGAGGACTGCTAGACAGTTTAATAACAACGTGATTGCCTACTATAAATGCTGAAATGCAGGGAAGAATGAGTGTCTGTTACCCTTGTTAGGGTTAGAATCTAAATGATCCCCCCTAAATGCATTAAAAATCCTCTGTGGATGCTGATACGGTTTGTGGAAAGGACTCCTTATGCTCTTAAATTAAGGGAACTTGGTTTGACTGGTTCAGTGTCAGAAAAAACACAGGAAAGGAATTATAAAGGGGGTGGTGGCAGCTATTTCTCCAGAAGAAAATGGCTCCAGTGCAGGCACAATCTACAAAGGTACCTGAGAACTAAGGCTATTATCCAACCCTGGTATGAAAACTGGGATTATATTTACTCCAGGGACACTGAGACTATATTAGGTCTGAGGAGAAATTATTTAAATTTGACCTTAAAAGGTGTAGTTCTGGACTTCCAGTAAGCTGATTCTTTATTCGGCTCACCATCAAGTCGATTTTTTTGCCAAGCTGATGATTCTCACAAGTGTATGGTGACAGTTGTGAGTAGCTTTCCCCAGTTTCCATCAGCATCTTTTGGAAATGCAGTTGCTCAACAATATTTTAGAACAGGCTGTTCCCATCAGCTCCTGTGTGATGATGTAGAGGGTCTGCATTCATCCTACTCAACTGGAAGGTCTTGCTCAAGGGGCATAAGCCAGCACCCAATTTACCCTGCGATCGTTTTCTTGTCAATGGAGAAAAGCACCTGCACAGGGTAATTCAGATCCATGATAAACTAGATTGGTCCCTCTAAGTTTCTATCTCCATTCCCAGTACAAAGACAGTAAGAAAGCTATGTTCCTCAGTAGGAGCTTATTATTTCTCTTTACATGGCTGAGGAATAAACCTGAGTGCTGGGGTCACTCCAATCTGGAGTACAAAGAAACACAAGGTTTGCAGGACTGAAGGGATTCGTGCTGAGGTCATGTGTACAAACTAGCATGTGAGATTCCAGATGCTTTGAAGGATCTTTAAATGATCCTTCAATATTTAATTAAAACAAATTAACTGAAACTTGTTGCAAATGTTTCATGAACATGTGGTGGTTTATATTTCTCACCAGAGGAGGTCCTAGATTGCCACTGAAAATGCTGAGCTCCTTCTACTACTGCACAATGGAAAGGACATTTTGAACTCTTGATTGTGTGTGCATGGGATCAGGAACCATGAAGCTAAAAGGCTATGAACCTCATAAGGAATAAACTTCTCATCCTTTCTCACCAGGCTTACCCATTGCTCCACTGAGGGGATCTCTGAACTTCAAAATGGGAATCCTCTTGCCTCTACCTGCCTTCACTATGTTGGTGCAGTAACCAGCTGCTGTTTACTCATGGTTGCTGGCAAAACACAGTCCCTCGAATAAAGAGTTCACCAGTGTATGCACCAGTTCTCTCAGGATTGCACAACACTCCTGCTATTAGCAGTTTTTGCACAAATCCCTAATAGAGCAAAAACATTTGATTTTGATAATAAGAAAATCCTGTTTGTAGCTGCAGAATATCTTCTTGGTGCTTTTCTCCCCAAGATCATCCCTACCCTACGACACAAGCAAACTCAAAGGTTTCAAATGTGCCTCAAACTGCACACCCCACTGCCAAAAAATTAGTGCAACCAATTAGCCTGGCTAACCAATTTAACGAATAGTTCCATTCATTGCAGTGGAGTTCTACATTGAGCAGGCAGTGACCCGTGCTTCCTGTCTCCTGCATTTGCCTCCCCTTATGCAGAATCTTGGTAGTTGTTCAGTGGGAATATTTCTGTCAGAAAGTCACACTCTAAATGTTGGGGAGAGGCTCCCAGCATGCCTAAATGCATTTTCTTCTCTTTTTCTCAATTATTCAGTGCTAGTGAAAAGTGCCAGCCCGAAACCCTAAAAGCCTCTATATTTTCTTAAACACAACCAACCTGTTTCATAGGCATAGCCCTTAGCAACACCAGTATTTGAATCCTTGGGTTTCTCCTTCCCTCCTGCCTGGATAGAGTCACCTCTAAGGACCGAGGAAGAAATCTCCACAACCCCTTCCAGGCGGCAGGTTCTCTGCCAACATTGCCTACACCTTGGAGCGAGAACTGCGTGAACCAAGAGGACCAATTCTCCCCCAGACTGCTACCAATACGCCTTTGGCAGCTGCCTTGCCTGAAGCTTCCCCGGCGACACAGCCGAGCGCATAGGCGCAGGAGCGGTGCCGGGGAGCATCCCCGAGCCGGCGGG
>NW_010235274.1:11223-48442 GCF_000690775.1 Eurypyga helias
AGCGCGGGGCGGAGCGCGGAACACCCGCTCCCTTCCCGCCCCCCTTGCCCTCTCCCTGCCCTCTCCCTGCCCACCCCTCTGCCCGCTCCCTGCCCGCCGTCTGGCCCTGCTGATGGCTTTTCTCCACGCTATGCGGATGGACCCCAGCCATGCTGCCGGACACCGGATGAGCAAAGACCGGGAGGTAGTGGTTTACGCACCACCGCGCCAACAGGATGCACAGCACTTATCCCAAAAATCCTTAAACAAACCACCCCAGGTAAATGCGGTGAACCAGGGTACACCAATCAGCCCTAGACCTAGGGTCGAGCTGCCATAGGTGTTTGGACACACATGAGAAAGGGGCAAAGATGAAAGGATATTGGCAGAGCTGGGTTATCCCAGTGGGTTACCAGACAGTTCAATTGAACTGTGCTAAAGACCTCTGGCAAAACCCAGCCTTGACTGTTAAAGTGGGGGTATATGGTATGGAACAGCCGGATGAGAGGCAGCAGTGCATCAATACAGCATGTATTGATGGTGCAAAACAGAGCTACATTGCCATGTAGAGACCAACAGCAGAAGGATCTGAGCTCCTTCCACTAACAAATTCCTGAGTGCCAACAGAGAAGCTACTATCTATTATAACCTATTTATTTTTGTAGTTGTCTGAATTAATAAAAAGAAAGGCCCACTTGTCTTAAACTGAACACAATAAAAAATATCCTTGAAAGTATTTTATAACCTGCTTCACCCTTAGACATATAAAGTACCAGAAATGATGGAGCTGGGTTAGAAATGAGCAAGTACTACTACAATAAAACAAGGCCCATTAAAATGTAGCATCCTGATGGAGGTCAAAAACACGTGAATGGTGTGTTGTTTGTATAACTGCCATCCTGAGGATAGGCTGCTGGACAGGAACTGTAAATTATCTAAAATGTCCGCTTCTACCAACAGGAACCAACGCTCCTGAAGAGATGGCAGGGTTGTGTTCCACACTGCCTTGATATATTTGATACAATGAATGGCAGTAACTGGTTTGACTTGACTGGGCAGGGGAAAGGTAAAATACCTCTCCAGAAGATTATAATCCAATTCCTTTGCAAAAGAAATAAATCTCCATTACTGCCCCACACCTCTCCTGCAGTTTCCAATTGGCCTTTGTGTCAAAAGAACTGCTTTTATGAAGGATCTGGGGCATTTATTATGACAACACAAGGCATAAACACTGCCCAGCATAAAACAGCTTGAGAGCTCTGATTTCAGGCTAAATGCAATAAGAGAAGAGAACCTTCCTACACCAGGGAAATGAAGACTGCTTTAGTGGATTATGGTGGGAGCATAATGTTTTCACTACAGTGAATCTCATACCCTCCTCTAGCCCAAAGTTCATGAGGAATACTCTTGCTATTTCAATTACGCTGACCCTTCCTCCTCCTCCCAGAAAACGCATGCCTCTTCACAGGAAGGAAAGACCGGAACACAAAGGCAATCCTTTTACAACATCAGGCTCATCTCTCATGGGAAAAGATTTCCAATGAAAGCAGTGCTGGAGTCCTGCTTGCCAGAGCCCCTAAGTGCCTAGAAGAACATGATTTAGAAAGTGTAGTGCAGTGCCTGAAGACACACAGCTGCACAGCAGCTTGACACAAGTTAACTCATGCCAGTCAGAGAGCTTCCCTGGTCCTCCCTGTCACTGCCTGCTGCCAGAGCTCACCCTTGGCTACCTGGACTAGCCCTCTTCACCTCTTCTGCTGCAGTAGTGCTACCGTGCAGAAAAGAAACCAACTTCTTCAGCTACCAATGATCCTGTTTGTAGGGCACTCCAGCCACGGAGTCAGAGCATTTACATGGAAAGGGCATGAGTCGGTGTTCTTCCCTAAAACTAGTTCTGTTAGATGGGGCCAGGGCAAGGTCTTTCTCCTTTCCAGGTTTTCCAGTGTTAGAGGAGCTTTCCTTGGTTTCTCTGTCCTTATTTTCTGTATGAGATGTATTTTCAGATGGAGGAGAGGAGGCCTCTTTCCACAAGATGACTACAATCTGAGAGCTAAGATGCTCTTGTGTCCTCTGAAAGGATTATGATGGTTTAATCTTCTCAGGATAAATATGAAACTCGAACTGGAAATTCCCTGAATTAATCTTTCAGAATGTAGGAGCTGTGTGTCCAAGGGCAGAGCTCTTCTCTGCACATTTGCCTTTTAAACGAAACACCCAGCTATCCTGGTCTGTTGTGCGGAGCCTTTTTTTCTCATCAGTTATGCACAGTCTACGAATGCCTCATGGAGTAAGTGTCCCCGCCCCTGGCACAGGAACCTGGAATTTGTGGATCCTGTCCCAGTTTACATGCATACTAGCTTTTCAGCTGCCTGGCACCTCCACACTAGGGGTTTTGCTGAACAGGCAAGAGTTCCACTTTCAGGCTCTGCAGGAACATTATACTCACAAACTCTCGTGCTCTAAAGTTTAGGAGTCCCTACAGTTAAACTGTAACTAGAAGGGGTTTTCAGGATGTCAGCTTTAGGAGCCTGAAATCCACCTACAATATGATTTTTTAACTGGGTCCAGATCCTCAGCATGTCTGCAAACCCAGCCCTTAGAAATAAAAATCCAGTTACCCAAGGCTGGGAAAAAAAATTTACACTGAAGTGCAGGGATGCTGTAAAGCAGACACTCCACCCTTTTGACTCAAAGCACTTTAGGCAAAGTAAGAGCTTAAAGTTACAACTGGTCAGGTGATTATCTAAACAACCTAAATCAATGGGTGCTTGAATACTTGGCTGCATGTAATCCTGCAGGCTGGCTATCTCTGTTTCTTCCCCCTGGAGAATGTGCCCCTGTATCAAAGTTCTAATCAGACTACATTACCCGGGGCAGTCATGAGGTCAGCACCTAGCTCCAAGCACAGGATATCAATGCACCCAGACTTCTGCATTTCCCTGCTCATGCCAAATGTCCTTTTTCTTTCTTCTTTTTTTTTTTTCCTTCCTGCAACAGAAGGTGGAAGATGAAATGAAAGAAATGGGAGAGAAATTGAGAATTGCTAATCTCTAATTTCAGATGGATAATTTGCTTTGGCCTTTGGGGTATTAAAATTATAACACTTTCAGACTGTATTAAAAAAAGCATCAACTCTTTGATTGACAACTTTCTTAATAACTTTTTTCTTTTCAGAAAGCATTACATTCCGTTAATCTTTACATGAAATCAATTACTGCTTCTATCCTCAAGATCAAATGTTCTCTTTATTATATGGGGGGAGAAAAAGACACCATTTATATGTACTTTCTGTCCAGGTTTGGTAACCAATGATACAAAACAGCAAGGACAAATGCCATGCCTAATTACCCAAGATGATGTGATCAAAACCTCTGGGCTACCTTTTCTTCATCCAACATACTTCCAACAGGTTTCCTTACCAAAAGACTTCACAAGCATACAGAATAATCAGTTAGGTTTGATTGCAAAAGTTTCCTTCTTATGTCAAGTGACACAGCCAGGCTCACAACCAGACCTCTGTCTGAAATGGTTTTCTTTGCTCTTGTAACAACTAACACCTACAATGCCTGCAGCTAAGCAAGAGATTGCCAATACATGGAGTGCTCTCCACATTTTTTGTCTGCTTTCAGTACATGACAGGGCTTTGTATCAGCCACTTTCACTAGGGCTGCTTGAAGGATTATCCTAGAGATTATTTTTTCTTCTAAGAAAGGGCTGATTTAATGAAATTAAACCACTTCGAAATTCACTTCACTTTTTGATAGAAAATCACCAAAGCATTTTGCTTTGATAAACTCCAAATGACTTGTCTGGACTCTGATATCACAGGAAGCCCAGTACACAGGAAGAATGAAATCCCACTGTTTTTTATAAATCAATAACAAAACTAAGTATTTTGTCTACACTGAAATGAAATACCACAACACTGTCCAAACTCAGTAGCTCAGGAATATGTTGATTTTTTTTAATTATTTTTTTTAATAAGCCTGATTGAACAAAATTCCAGTTTTTCATCCCAGTTCTGACCAAAATAAAATCCTGCTGTCTCCCAGGGAACTGAGTGGCCTGTGCTAAGGCACCTGAGCACCACTGATCTGGGAAGGCAAACCACAATTCCTCAATCCCTGAATGAGGGCTCTAACCATCAGGAATTTACAGGCTGAGTCCAAGAAGCAACCACAATAATGCACCTTTCCAAGGCAGCTGAATGGAGGTGAATTTTTTTGAAAGCTGCTCTCAGACACAGGGAGAGTTTCTTCTGAGATCTTCCACTGAACACATGCCTTCCCTGCGATTACTTTCCTTGGTGCAAGTAGAAAACCAACCAAACCTCCTACCCCGAGCGCTGTGCAAGACGATTCTTACCAGGGCAAAGCAACACCAGCTTTTTCCCACATTCTCAAGCTTCTAAGCTCCCTCCAAAGATGGGTTGAGGCCACCACCCCTCCCCAAAGCTGCTTGTGAAACAGACCTGAGTAGCCAGGATCCCCCTTGACCCCCAGCATTTGCTGTCAATATCATAGGTGAAAGGATGAGGATCTGCAGCCATATCAATTTGCAATCAGACTCTTCAGCTCTGCCCCTCTCTGCAGCATTTTGTTTTACTTTCCAGTAATGGTATCTGATCGGGAACAGGCAGGGCAGCACCTAGGATTAAGGGGGCCCATATTAGCTGTTCCCTTCCCTGCTGTTTCTGTGGGGTTTAGAGCAGGTGCCTCATACTGCATTCCCACAGGCTCTTGCCTGGCCGCCAGCCAGTCTGAGGACAGCTTGGAGCAGCTGTCCAGTCTGATGGGAAGGCCTGGACATTTGAGTGTGAGGCCACATGTCACCAGGAAGAGCAAATGCCACCATTGCCTTCACTCTAATCTGGGATAATTCCCTTTTAGAAATATGATCAGGCTTGTATACCCCTGGCGTCAAGATCCTGGGTAAACCCAGGTGGGGAAGGCTACTTTTTTCCTCTCTTTGTTGAACTATGATGGGGTGGTGTATGTTTTCTTTTCTTCTTCTTTAGCAGCCATGGTGGTAAGGAAGCAGATGACAGAAGTCCATGTAACATTCCAGTCTGTTCTGTTTTCCCAGAATTTCACTTGAAGAAGCTTGAAAGCACCTCAGCACCTGGTGTGGACAATTGTGAATGCAAACGCTCTCTCCTGAGCAGAAACATGGATATGAGAGAACCTCAACCTTTCTCAGTTCACTCACAGGAGGCTCGCTTCTAGCCTTACCACCTCTGTGGATATTATTTGGAATTTTGCAGCTGATGAGAGCAGACAAGAGAAAACCACCAGATCTAAAGTCAAAATTTAACCTCCCTTGAAACTGTTGGAAGATGATGGAAAGCCATTTGGTTATTAGACATGGAATTATGTTTGTACACACACAACGCTTTAAGATGTTAGATAACTGCTGCGCTAGAGACATGGGATGGAGCTAACACTCCAGCATCACAATACTTTTAATAGATTATGTGTAAAGTACCTCCTTTAGACTAACCACAGCTCAGGGACTGATGCAGGATTCAGCAGCAAAGTTCCTGATGTGTTATAAAGAAGGTCAAATTAGGTGACTACAGTGGTCTCTTCAGCTTCAAATTCTATTAGAGGATGTGAAAGAAAGAAAGCAAGCATACACACACACCCCGCACACAAACACACACCCCTGATGAGCAAACTGGTAACAACAGACAAGGAGAAGGCAGAAGTACTCAACTTCTTTGCCTCACTGACAACCTCTCTTCCCACACCTCTTGAGTGAACGGACTGCAAAATGGAGACCGGAGCAGCAAAGTCCCTCCCCTTGTAAGAGAAGATCAGGTTCATGAACACCTGAGGAACCTGAACATACCTAAGTTTATGGGACCTGATGAGATGCATCCCAGAGTCCTGAGGGAATTGGCTGATGTAGTTGCCAAGTCACTCTCCATGAGATTTGAAAAGTCATGGCAGTCAGGTGAAGTTCCTGGTCACTGGAAAAAGGGAAACATTGTACCCATTTTTAAAAAGGGTAGAAAGAAGTACCCTGGGAACTACCAACCTGTCAACCTCACCTCTGTGCCTGGGAAAATCATGGAAGAGATTCTCTTAGAAGCTATCCTAAGACACATGGCAGACAGAGAGATGGATTTGTCCAGCATGGTTTCACCAAGGGCAAGTCCTGCCTGACTAGCCTAGTGGCCTTCTATGATGGAGTGACTACATCAGTCAGCTACAGATGTCATCTATCTGGATTTCTATAAAACCTTTGACACGGTTTCCCACAACATCCTTCTCTCTAAAGTACAGAAATATGGATTTGATGGGTGGGCTGCTTGGTGGATGAGGAATTGGTTGGGTGGTGGTTAGTGGTCAATGGCTCAATGTCCAGGTGGAGATCAGTGATATGTGGTGTCCCTCAGGAGTCTGTTTTGGGACCAGTACAGTTTAATATCTTCACCAATTACATGGACAGTGGGATTGAGTGGACTGTCATCAAGTTTGCAGACAACACCAAGCTGAGTGGTGTGGTTGACATGTCTGAAGGACAGGATGCCATCCAGAGGGACTGGGACAAGCTCAAGAATTGGGACCATGAGAATCTCATGAGGTTCCACAAGGCCAAGTGCTGGGTCCTGGCATCAATACAGGCTGGGGGATGAAGGGACTGAGAGCAGCCCTGTGGAGAGGGCCTTGAGGGTACTGATGGATGAAAAGCTGGACATGAGCCAACAATGTCACAGCCCAAGCAACCAACTGTAATCTGGGTGACATCAAAATCAGCATGACCAGCAGGTCAAGGGAGGTGATTCTCCTCTACTCAGCTCTCATAAGACCCCACCTGCAGTACTGCATCCACCTCTGGGGACCTCAAAACAGGAATGATATGAACCAGTTGGAGCAGATCCAGAGGAGGCCATGAAACAATCAGAGGGCTGGAGCACCTCTCCTGTAGGAACAGGCTGAGAGTTGCGCTTATTCAGCCTGAAGAAGAGAAAGCTCTGGGGACACATTATTGCAGCCTTTCAGTATTGAAAGGAGGGTTATAAAAAACATGGGGACAAGCACAGGTTGCCTGGAGAGGTGGGAGATGCCCCATCCATAGAAACACTCAAGGTCAGGTTAGACAAGTCTCTGAGCAATCTGATCTGGTTGAAGATGTCTTTGCTCATTGCAAGGGGGTTGGACTAGATGACCTTTAAAGATCCCCTCCAACCCATATAGTCTATGAAAGGGAGAACATGAGTAACCATTACAGAGAAAAACAAAGCTTTTACCCTACTATCGCTTCTGCAAATGTAAAGAACTTAAAAAAAAAGGCAAACAAAAAACCAAAAACAAATTAAAAAATTAAATCAAAACAAAACACAAAAAAAAAAAAAAGGACAAAATAATACCACAAAGAAGTTTGTGGGACACAGAGACAGGGCTGTATATTCCAGATGTTACATTAATCTGGCAGACTCCACTCAAGAGTTTTGACTCCATACTCTGCAGATCACTTCTGACCAATGCAAGAACAGCTGTCTTCTTATATTTGAAAATAAGAAACACCAAAAGGCCAATGCCATGTTTCATGTAAGAAATTTTTGTAGCTGTTAACTTATGTTATTTGATGACTGAAAGTTTCTCTGATGTGATGTCAATGTTTTGAGAAAGTTCGATCAAAACACCAAAAGGCAGGCAGCATTCCTTCTGCACCCCTAAACTTCAACCCTCAAAACAAAAACTAATGCCAACAGTAGAGCAGGTCAGCCCTAGCCTCAGGTAGTCAAACCTAGGAGTCAGAGTCAAAACCTCAAAGGTGGATAGTCCACTACTTCTGAGTGCCTGTTCAAGCCTGCACTATCAAGTGAATATTTTTTTCCCAAAATATCCATTCTGACATTTGGAAGAATAATTTTTTGGCATTATCCCTTGTCACATCATCTCCCATTACCAAATGAAGAGCTTGACTCCGACATCCTCAATACTGCCCTGGAAGTAGTTGTAGATGGCTATTAGACTGCATTTCAGTAGTTGCCAGTGGATCACAGGCATATAAACATATGCTGATAGTGTGTCCTGACTGGCATCTGAGTCCTGGTTCTCCACTTGCTCACAATGCCTACAAGCCAGTGAGCATCAGCATTCTGTTCAGGTGTACAGTGGGCTTTCTTGATGAGAGAATTACAGTAATGATTGCATGTCACTATTGCAAGCAGGATATGGATGGCTTGGGGTCCCAGTGTGAAATAAATGACTTCATGCTTTATGAGCCTCTGAAATTACTGCCCTGCTTTGGACATGAGAAGCAGACAGACCTGCCCTACACCAAAGCTGCCTGGGATCCAAGGAAACTGGACCCTGGACCAGGGCCTACAACAGGCTGCCTCCCACCCTGGCTCTGGTGGGCTAAAGGTTCTCACCTTCCTGGGTCAGGGGAGATGAGTTCTCTATACCTAATACCTCGGCAGTAGTAAACATTATAACAACCCACAGAGGCTGATCGTGTCCTCCTCCTTCTCCAGATCACCTTCCTAGCAACCTGATCTACCCATGCCTTCCTTCTTTTCACATGCTGATCTTCCCTTGCCTTGCTCTCTTCCCAAACCATAAAACACTCCTTTTCTTGCCCTCTGCATAGCATCTTTCTCACATCGAGCAGCCTTGCTGCATTTATTACATTTCTGGGGGGCAAGGGAGGCGTTGTGCTGCATGGTGCGGTAGCCTGGAAGATGGCAGTAAAATAAAGTCAGGATACCATAAAGCTATCAGCATCAACAAAGTGAAGACCTAAAAAACAGAAGCAATTTCCAGCCTCCTCCAATGGCATTCATTATGCATTCACTACACAGAAATTTTCACAAACTTTCTTTCAAATGGACCTGTTTAAATGTATAAAATGTGCAGCAGATTAGGTGATTCTTTAACCAGGCTCCCAACGGGACTTGCTTAAATGGAAACAGCTCTTTAGAGGAACATCCTGAAATTTGTTTTGACTTATCTCCTGAGCTGTCTAGAGACTTAAATCGTCACTCTTAGACGTGGTCTCCTAACTGTGTCTGCAGCTTAAAATAGCATAGAAAATGGGTTTCTGAAAGGCTGTTAAATAACAGAAATTCGGGGGGGGGGAGGGGACGACCAACAAAAAACCCGTTAATTTTTCTATTATTTTTCAAATGAGGGAAAATGTTATTGACCTATTCAAGGTCAAAAGACATTTTCTCACAAGTTTAAAGAACTTGTTGTTTGAGCAGATTATATTACTAAAATTACCTCCCGTGGGAGACCTGATCATTTATTGTCTTTTGTAAGAGCTGAACCTTTTCCTGTACATGCTCATGTCACCCCCTTTGAAACTGCAGTAGAATAATTAAGACCATTCAAAAAAAGTCCTGTTTCCCAGAAAACTGGGCTTCTGGACAACAACAAATATTTAGTAAGAAAATGCAGTTTTGGGTTTTGTTTTTTTTTTAAGTACTTTCTTTAAAAAAATGGAATGCTCCTAACTATAAATAAGGTTCAGTTTTCATCCTAAAGTCCAAAGATTTCTCTTTTGAAATGCTACTACACTGGTTCACAAAAGGAAACATTCAGGCGTCTCCTGTGTTTTGGGCTAATTCTGTGGTCATATGTCATGCCTTAAAATGCATGTTGCTGATGATGCCTTCCCTCACCGAAAGACAGCGATGTGATATGGAAGGTGTAGTTCAATCGCTGCCTGGTTTATAAAGAGAGAGAGCATGAAGCAGCTGGAATGCACTTCCCATAAAGTACCATGGGAGCCCAAAGTGTTAACAGGGGTAGTGGAGGTGATGGATTTTCTTACCAGACCTAGTTACTGCTAATAATCAGAATAATTAGCAAGCACCAAGGAGGCAAGAGGCACCCAGATAAATATAATTCAGGTTCAGTCTATGTCATTTCCCCATCTGTAATGTTAGGTTGGCCATATTCCTTTTTACTAAATGTTGTCTGCCTTGTCTCCTTAGGCATCAATTCTTGGGGTTGTCTGCCAGGGGGGCTGTCTGCATGCCCCTAGTCTGTTGTCCTCAAGGAGCTCCTTATAGGCATGAAATTGGTAGCTGTAGAGAGTAATGCTGTGAATTTTGACTCCATGGAATATCTCAGTGAGGAATGGCTTGTAGCAGACCAGCTTCAAAGGGCCAAAGCTCTACATTAATCTTAATCTGTATAAGATGCACAACGCCTTCTGAAGACCCCCTGACAAGCTGGAAGAGAGGCACCAAGGCTAGACCTTACATCTTCCCACACTTCAGCTGAGGTGTAGCCCTGGATCCCTCATGCTTCCCTCCCCTCACACTGGTTGACTTGTACCAACTCTTAATAGTCTGGAAACTCAACTCCCAGCTGTGCCCAAAATATCTCCTCCTTCACAGCTCAGTTTTTGCAGTATGGACACACAGTCCTTCACACCCTCAGAGGAAACACTGCTATTCCCATGTTAGGTCTCTGTGTGGTCTTTACATTGTTTCCTCTACAGGAATAATTTAGAGAAGACTTTGGCTCTCTTCCTTTGTCCTTGTGCACTGGAGCAGATCCCAGATGTGTACTCTTTCCATCATATTAAGCATCTGTGTGCACTGCTGTCAAGGCAATAGCACAATTGACAGTCACCTCATTAAAGACTGTCACAAGCTTATCCCTGATGGAGTTCTACTGTCCAAATCACACCGTCTGCCTGCTCCCACAGACCCTCTAAGATAGCTACGTCCTTCAGGCAGAGACCACTTCTACCCAAGGGCAGGCACAGGGGCCTCCAAAAGCTGTTAGTGCCAGCGTGAAAGCTGTGGCAAGGACAAACCTCGTGAAGAAGGGTCTTCAAACCATCTCAGCTATTTAGAATCAGTCACCTGATTTCAAACAGAGCTGAAGAACATAAGGTGATTTTTGACTGACACCATTTTAGTTCTCAAAAGCTGTGTCTATACAGACAAGTAATTTGGTGTAATGGGGCAGACTGGAACATCTGCACACCTGGTACTGAAGCTGGACCATCTACTCTCTATGCATCTTGGGGATTGGCTTTGCACAAGGTTTAGTCTGGTCCCCCAGAATAAACATCCTGACCATGCTTGTGGTTCAGAGCTGTTGGAAAAATCAGCCTTTGATTTGGACCATTACGTCTCCATTAGGGGATGGAGAGCATCTGGAGCACACCTGGAGACAAAGTCGGGATTCGCTTCAAAATTCCACTCTTAATCTGAACCAAAATACTGATCTATTCACAGGCAAAAAACGAGGCACCTAATCCAAAGCAGTTGCCAAGGCGCCATTTATAGTCACTGGAGAAAGACGACTTTCACAGAGTGACATTAAGAAAGCTTACTTTTTAATAGGGTGTTTCAATCCTTCAGTAGAGCTGCCTGGAAGTTTTTTTAAGATTTGATTAGAAAACGTCAATTAATCTGTTTCATCAAAAAAAAATTTTTCCTGGGAAAGCATCTGTTTTGATGTCGGGTTTTTGCTTTGTTTTGTTTTGTTTTAATTTAAAAAAGAGACAGAAGTTATAAAGCAAAAAAGGAATCCAGTTTTCTGGTTTTAAATTACTTTGAAATTCAAGCTAATTGGCTAATTGGTAAATCTTTTAAAAATAAGAAACATTCAAAACCAAAATGAAACATGACCTTTCTGGGGATTTGCATCTTCAGAAGGAAAAGTGTGCTTTCTGAGTTGTTGTCTATACTGTGGGTAAAAAGAAAATATAGGAGTTGTGTGTATATATATATAAATACATATTTTTTAACTATTCTTAGTAAGACAGTAACAATCCATGGACTCTATTTGATGGCTCTTTGGCATACCCAAGCCTCTTTATGGGGAATATTGGGTTCTGGTTGATCCATTTGGAGCTCAGCCCTGCATGTGGTGAGCACCCAACAGACTTTGTTCTCTCAGACGTCTGTGGGGGATGACCACCCTCATCTTGTAGCACAGTACCTTTGCAGACCCCGACTCCCAGAGTTCCCAGCAACATCCCAGAGTATCTCTGCTTGAGTTCAGATGTTCAAAATAAACAGATAAACAAACACAAAATGACCCCACCTCGTGCCGTTGCCTCCCCTTCCCTCAGCCATCCACACACTCTCTGAATGCTGCTCCGCAGAGATAAGCCCCCGGCATTTTCCCTCCCAGCCTCCAATCAGCCATTATCATAAGAAAGTGCAAAGCATCTATCAGCCGCGCAGCCCAGTGATTTATGTTCAAAGTTAGGATTATCTATTCTGCTCAAATCCCTTCAAACAAGAAACCGGATAAAAGAGAATCGCGCTCCGCAGATAAAATTGGAATATAGGTTCATGCAACTGAATGACAGGCAGGTTTTTATCTCAGAATGGTTCCAACCACCTCATTTTGTCAGGAATTGTTCGTTATCCGCAGCCGGGGACTTGTGGCGTGACCTTAATGACATTCTTGCATCTTTCCCCTGCTGCACTGAGCACAGGCCATGGTTTGTGGAGCTCCTTACCAGGGAAGGGGTAATAACCCAGCAATAATGCAGAAGCTAAAACATGAAACCAAGCCTCCCAAGGCACAGTGCCAGGCAGAGGAGCTCCCTCTGGACCATCCCTGCTGCTCGGCTATGCAGCAATATGCATTTCTGCCTCTCATAATGACCAATTGATCTCATCATCACACTGCCTCCATCCTAATGTCCACAGTTTTGCTCTATTCATTAAGAGGAGTGGGAAAAAAAAAAAAAAATCTGTTGAGGCAACACACAAATAAATATCAATCTGAGCTGGTCAATTTATCAAAAAGAAAAACAAGTTGCCAGTGTCGATTCTTTCTGACTACATCTTTTCCAGCATACCAGGACGCAGGACTCAGTTATTTATTACCTCCGTCTGACGAATAACTTCTCTGTCCTGTAGCCATTACGCTTCATCTCTCTTTATTCTGCTTAATTAGACACTATTATTGCTGGCACAGTAATGAGACTTGTGCAAGCAAGATCACAACGGGCTAAGGTAGAATGCCTTCTTAATACAGTAGAAACCTTTCTGACAAGACAGCCATTCATTACGACTGCAAAGTGAGGCACAAAAGCACTTTGTCGGGCTTTTAATTGATTGCCACTTTTTCTGCCTCACTTGGACTACCTAGCTTTATTCACAGGCAACAGTGGGTGGTTTAAGAAGTAACAGAAAGTGGGAGAAAAGCAGATGACCCCTCTGAGTGGAAAGAAGGGAGAGGAGGTGAACTCAACCCACTGAAAGCATCCTTTGGGGTGACTGCTGAGATATGGGGGGTTCCTGCAGCCCACAAAACAGCATGATTTACCACCACCCACTGAGACAGGAACAGGCAGAAAATATTGGGTCAATGCTGGGACTTGACCAGCTCAGTTATATTCTTCCTTCCTCCAGACATGGCTCAGACATTGAAGAACCATGATTCTGTCCAGAATATTTACACGATTTGAGTTTATACATGGGGGGAGGAGTGGGGGGGGGAGTTATGCTTTTGAGAATGTGACAATTAACCACCTCCTGACTTGTTTTCCCTTTTGAAGAACAGACCCAAATGAGGATAAATCCTTCTGGCAATTGTGAGACACTCAGACTCTGCAGGGATATGAAATGGCCAAAATGGGTTATGGCAGCTGATGTCTTTTGTGGAGGACTGGAGGAGAAGGGACCGAGAAAACACCAGGCTAGTGCTAGCTCTCTTTTCAGCAAAGAAGGGATACTAATGTTGGGATCCTGGACCGGACAGACATATAAGGACATTGTGAAAACTCTTTCAAAAGAGGTGTTGAAGAAAAAGGTAGAGTGATCATCAGCCAGACACGAGGCCGGGCCCCATCCTGGAGCATGGGGATGGGCCAGCCAGATACCCAGTAGTCACAGTGTGGCAGATTCTAGCAGCTCTGTGTCTCCTCCCACATGAAAATAGGTTGTGACTATTTTTCCCGGCTATATCTGTCAGTCTCATAACAGCCTTACCTCTAGACATCCTTAGATAACCCCAACTATAACGGTACTCCTCCTCTCATACACTTTTCAAAGTTGGAACTAGAACTTAAATCTTCAAAACATAGGAAATTGAGGAAAAAAGCTATTTCTCTCTTATTCTGGAGAAGTGAAAGTCCACACCTGTTTATATTTTTTAATAATATTTTAAATATTAATGTTGTTATTTAACATTTGATGTATTCAGGGCAAGATTACACTGAGTGAGGCTGTTGAGACAGCCATCTTTCAGTGGACTAAGCTCAAAGTTTAGGGCAACACAGTGTTTTAAGTTATGTTCCACTATTTCACACTGGGGAAGAAGCAAATCTGGATACAAAGCAGGGCTGTCTGCAGCTGGGACTGTTTCTCATTTATTCCACAATGAGAAGCCCATCGGGATGAAAGAAAGAAAGGGCCATGAAGACCTCTCCTTACCTTTCCTCATTTACTCAGTGGCTTCATCTAAAGATTCACAAAGGGCAGGAGATTAATTGTACCAGCTGCCATCTCTGTCGGGTACAACCGCAGACTTAGGACCTTTCAGCTCTCAATCTGGTGCCTGACATATCTTTGGGAGATTTAGTGTGCCAGCCCTGGGCATCTCGAGTTCTGTTTCTCCCTGACGCTCTGTCACTGTCCTCCCCTTCATCTTAGGTCCAATTCCTACCTTAGATACCTCTTTGATCATTTTATCTGAGAACTGGCAATTTTCTACCCCAAAGTTCCCACGAGCTGTGTTCAGACATTGCTCACTCTGCTCCTGGCCTTTCCATCAGGAGAGTCCTGGCAGAACCCCTTTGTCCCAGAGCAAGCTTTCCAGGCTTGGGTACATAGACGCGATCCAGTATGAAAAGCCCAGAGCTAGGGAGCAGCCTGTGCCTCACGATTTAGATACACAGACTATGTCAGAGCAGAGTTCAATACACAATTCAAGCCCCAGAGATCCCTGGTATCAATCAGCCACTCTTGAACTTCCAGAAACTGAAGGGAAGATGAGATGTCCCAGACCACTTGGTGAGTGAGATCATGGCCAGGGTGACCGACTGGGCCTAAGGCACAGTTCCTGTAACTCTCCTGCATCCTCCAGTAGCAGCTGCTGCCCCACATCTTTGGGTCTCTGGGAAGACATGTATGTACCAAACGTTTTTCCTATCCTAGGAAATTCCCGCTGAGCAGAGCCATGTTCTCTGCAGGGCTCCCTACCTATTGCCCCAGCACCAGCCCTTTATCCCTGCTCCTCCCAGGCAGGTTGTGGACATGCCCAGCAACAGCAGCACAGCCTGCACAGCCTCCCATGGGAAGGATGGGATCATTTAGCACCAGTCCCTGTCCCTGGACATCAGGGGACTGACCTGCCTGCCACATTCCTGGGAGGGCTTGGGGACAGCACAAGAAGGGTCTGCCTCCTGGCCTGGTGCAGGTACAGCAGAACCTGTCATTCCTGGCTATCACAAATTGTTGTTTCCTGAGGCTGAGGCAGAGACAAGCTTCAAGCTTCCTTGCTCTCAGGTTAGACAAACAACTCCTTAACATGAAGTTTTGTTTCAGGGGAAAAAAAAAAAAAAAAAAAAAAATGGAGAAATCACAATTTTTAAGCTTTGGCTCAGGCTTTTTCCTGGTGGAAAGGACTCTTGACCCCGGGTGCTGTCACAGAGAGGAAAGTATCAAAGAAAGAAATTGTCTAGTTTAACACACAGCTTTATTCTGTTGTTAATCTGAACTGCAGTGACTTGTCTGGACGCCATCTATGAGCCTCTTGGGTAAACAACCACTGCTTAAATCAGTCCTGAGAACAACCAGGAGCTCTGGTGCTGAGGAGCTTCATATTGCAGCTTGTGAAGGCAGCAATGATTCTCTAAACCAAGTTTTGGTACCATGCCTGGAGATACTACCTGCACAGGGCTGTGTTCAAAACACTGTGGGTACATCCCCACCAGCTGCAGCCACCGCAGTGGAGACATACCCTCAAGGGCATTATGCAAAATTACCACATTCCAAGCTCTCTGCTGCTGCTCCTGCTCCTTCCTCTGACATCCCATACCACAGCGGTGCAAAAACCCATCGCAGAGCTGCAGGAGAGCAGGCCAAGGGACTGGCAGGAGCAGACTGCCAGTGCAGATATCAGATGTGAAAGCTTGATGATGTCTGCCGGGAAGAGTTTTATATATTAAGCCTTCAAAAGATGAATGAGGATTGTATTAAGAGCCTGACTTAAAACCATAAGAGACAGAAAAACCCAACATCCAGGTGAAAAAAAAAAAAATCATGATTCACATTTCTCACTCTAATTCGAGGTGCTGGCAATAGCAAATGAGCCATGGGACTGAAGACCGGAGTTGTAAACTGGGATTCCTGTAGTGAATCTGAATTTCCAGTTTATGCTATTTTTACATCTCTATCTAATCCATAATCTCCATCTCACCATATCCTAACTATCTCAGCAGCCCCGAAGATCTTCCCACTCTTCCAGCCATTACAACTATCACGTACCATTTCATTTCTTTAGCATTCATTAACACCTATTCAGGCCTCCCCTGGAGCAACACATCCACAGTGAAAGCAGTGCCATTACCTTGCTGCCAGAGGAGCAGCCCAGTGTTTCTAGGAGTGCTCAAGCCGGGCTGGCCCAGCTCTGATGCAAACCTCTCTCTAACACACCTACTCAATGCCTTGATTACACTCCTTTAGGTTTCTTAGTAGGACATCACAGAAAACAGAGCCAAGAAGGAAGGTTCCAAAACAGGATCAAATCAGCCCAAACCACTCAAAAAAGGTTGAGCTGATCTCCTAAAAAGCTCCAGCTGTGCAGACTGTCCTGCCCTTCCCCTCCCCAGGCACCCCATCCCATTGACAGAAACAAACACAATTTATCCACTCCTTGGGACAAGTTATGCCCCATCACCTCCTTCATGGGTGCATATTGCTTCTCTGCAAAAACACCCCAAGGATCAGCAGAGCACGCCAGGGAGGGAATTCTCACAGTATTTCAACCCACCACTGTACTGTCGGTCCCAAATATTTCCAAATCTGGGTTTGTCTTTGCACCAGGTGTCTGCATGCCCACCTGCCTGCGGCATGGAGCCTAGAGCTGCACAGAGTCCGGGTCGGCATGCGGAAGCACACCCCAGTGTTTGCCAACAGCTGCTTTCCAAGTTACTAGTGTATCCCTGTCTTCTTTGTACTATTGCGGCACCACAAAATGACCTTTAAAAAGGTTTATGTTGTACTTCCCTGAAGCTATCTTGCTCTATAGGAGAGATGCAAATTGATCTAAGACTGAAGCCTAGACCATCCAAAAGACTTGATCTCAGGGGCTGAAGTAGGATGCCACCCTCAGAACCTTGAAGAACTGGCCTTGGAAATCCACACCGGACAATAATAAAAACCCTCCGATTTCTGACCACCCCCTTCCAACCTCTCCCAGGTTGGTTCTCCACTACTTGTTCATGATCGGTCCAGCTCCCAGGACAAGTTTGGACCCCCGAACACACAGCACTGCTCAGCTCTGCCGCTGAGATGGCTCCCTGCTCCTCTGGGGAAGGGCACCACAGCTCTCCCCTAGGACCTTCAGGTACGCATGAATAGCCTGGTCTGGTCATAGACCCAGTGCATGGACAAAATCAACACAGTGCCAGAGAACCTTGCTGTGAGCTACCCCTGGGTTGGTGTGAATACTGTGTGCATGCCCTGCCAGGGAGTACAGGGTTTTAGCTGCTGAGTCTTGACAGCTTGCCTTGTGTCAGGGACAAGGCACGCAGGAAGGCAGAAGACCAAGCCCTCTGGGCTCTTCTTTTGCATAAAATAAAGCTTTTGAGCTACGTCAAAAGGCTAAATGAATTGTTATTGCAAGACTCTGGTGTCCTGGGATGCGAAGTATTCCAGTGGGCAAAGAATTGCTGCTGGTAGTAATGCAAACCTCAAAGTCTTTCCCTGCAATAGGCTGAAGTGCTGATTTGAAAATATTTCCCAAACAAGTTTTCCATCTGGAGAAACCCCCTATTCTAGAAATAGGTGGGAGAGCATTCCCATACAAAGTAATATTTGCAAATGTGTTAGCAAAATAGGTTAGGGTTCTTTGGAGACACAGGATTGGAAAAATGTCTCTGATCTTAACTCTACAAAAGCCATTTTCAGTAATGGAAAGAAAGGAAACAAAACCCATTTCCCTTCTGGAACATCAAATAGAATTTTACTGTTCACTACTACCCATGTTCCATCCTCATCAATCCAATAACTTTTCCTACAGTGCTTTTTTGTACCTCAGCTGTTTATTTAACATTTTTTTCCACCAGTAAAAAATTATTTATAAATCCCTGAAACTTTATGTTTACCCTCATAGGGGCAGAACATATCCTCGGTGGGTAGGAGTCCAAAAGGCTTTTCCAGGTTCTTTGGACAGAGTTGCTGAAACATTTTGACTACATAGCTCATCCACATCTTTCCCTTTACTATACAGTCCCCAGTATATTTAGAAGCAGTTAATCATACATCTGAAATGAGAGATAAGCATTTTACATTTATTGCCACTCTCAGGTGCTGTATCGTTTTTATCCCTCTGGCTATTATCTGACGCATTTGATCTTTCTGCCTAATGCCTGCTTCCCCATTAAATTCTTAACTTCCGTAGGCTACTGTGCCTAACATAATAGGGAATAGCTTTGATAAAAGCACACATCAGTCACATTCCCTTACTTCAAGCTTTCACTTGAAAGGGACACAGCTAAGGTGTTTGCTGTAACGTTTCAAGTATGTTCCCCGCCTCATCAATCTGTGTTTTCAATAAGCCTTTGAAAGCTAGCAACCAAGCTCACTTCCCTTAGCAAAAACTTCACCAACTTGCACCCTACTTTGTGAGGAGAAGGCGGCCAGGCCGTGGCTAGAGCAGGAAACAGCGAGGCAGGCATTCAGCTTTCTATTTCCAGCCCTGCCGCCCAGTGTGCTGAACCAGTCCTTTCAGATCTATACGACTCAATTTCCCCATCCATAACCCATCGCTATCATATATCCCTGCAGAATTGTCAGGAGAAGGGATTAATTAATAGTTGTAGCATATTCTGAGATCCTTGAAAGGAGAAAAAAAAAAAAGGAATCTGCCTTGTGGCTAACACGATATAACTACACAGTTTCTTCCAAATGTGTTGGTATTTATTTAATTAGAAGGAATTAGAGAGGGGGACACCACTGGGGGATATTCGCTATTATTAAAAAAATCCCATATGCTGAAACAGAAGCCACCAGGCAAGAGCCCACACGCTGTACATTTCTAGCTAAGTTTGCCCATGAGAGATGGGTGCTCGCACGGTGCCTGCTCCCCGGCCGGGCAGCCCTGTCCTCAGCAGCGTCTGCTCACCGTGGAGCATCCCAACAGCACCAGTACCCTCTCTCCACAACATTTCCAAACATGCAGAGCTTGTCCTACAGCCACAGGCTGCTGGGATGTATGCAGAGGGTAGAAACAGCATCCCAAGAGCATCGGGAATAAGACCGTGGCTGAAAAGGCACAACCTCCTCCCCATCGCACTCCCTGTCCCGTGGAACCCCGCCTGGATAACCTGGCCCCCGCACCAGCACTCAGGCCATGTACAGAGGTGAGCATGCTCAGTAAAGACTAGCTAATGGAGAGGAGTCTTCTGGCTTTGGCAATTAATCACATTTTGAGGGCTAGAGGCCTTATCCAGTCCCCATCAGCAGGGATGGTGCACCATGCCTGCATGGCCGCTCTTGCCTTGTTCCCTACTCACCCCTCCAGGACAGGGCATTTTGGCCAAAATTACCTTCTAGCCATAGCAAGAAACCAATGCAAAGTGCACAAAGAGTCTCAGCCCCTACCCTAAGGAATGGGTCATCCAGTGCTGAAACTCCTAACATCCTCCTGCCCAACACATCTCCCTCTTTCCTGCACCGTCCACCCTCTGAGATTCCCAGTGACAGACCAGATTTCACCATCCTGAGTAAAATGAAGTTTCTCCAGCTCAGTTCAGGGCAGAATCAAACCAGGGTCCCTGCCACAGGAAAATCTGAGAGATGAGACTGGTCACTGAGGCAAGTGAATCCTCTCAGCTGGACGCTGCCAGCTGCCCCAGCAGCTGCTGTTACAGGAGAGCCAGGTGCAGATTTCAACCTGTGCATCCCTCACCTCCATTTCCCTGGCTCAGAGAGCACTAGCTGCATGCTTATTATTTCCCTGCAAAGTGCTATTAATTTTGGTCTAGAAAGGGGAAACCAAGGCATAAGGCACATTTAGCTAACCAAGAGGCCTCCTGTATAATGTGGAGCAGTTGAGTCTCCCACATCTCAAGGGAATCATGTTCCCCTTATTCCTCATGTACCCTTTGATGTTTTCTTATGAGCTTCCTTTTGCTCCCCTCTCCCTTTGCTTTCTTTCCTCCTTCTTTTTAAGATACTCCTCTAATATCTTCCTGGCTGCGTGAAGTTTACGGAGGCCTCTCAATGTTGTAAAAGCATTAAGGAATGGGCTGGAAACTGCTCCATGCGTGTTGCGAGACAATGCAAGGAAATGCAAAATATTTATCCAGTCTGGCCACAATACTCCACCTTGAAGAAAACGCCATTTCCCCAGTAAAACCATGGCCTAGGCTCCTACTGCTGCCAGATGATGTGTCAGAGGGGCTGTGTTAGGTTACTGATGTGTATTAAGGGGAGGAAAGTTTCAGATCACTGCTAGTTAGCATTCATCTGGAAGCAACAAAATAACATGATGGAGATAAATCCATCCATCGTGCAAGTCACCAACAGAATTTATTAAGACTTAGCACCCCTGGGGTTACACTCAAACTCTGTATCTATTTCACAAAGAGAGTTGTTATTTTCTTTCCGACCGCCTGTAAACTGGACTAAGTAATAAATTCTTGTGCCACATTAAGGTTGCCATATCTAATCTGGGGACACCTTCCCCCTTCCCCTGGTGATTCTGCATCGAATCTGAGCCCACTGAACTTCATTTGGCGACAGGGGGGCAGGCAGCATGAGCAACTTGTCTTGACAGCTAATTATTTTCCAGCATACCGATCTTTCAGGGGATAATATCACTTGGAAACAGGCTTCTTTTTACCTTATTTGGGCACTTCTGCAGAGTAAAAAGACCAGCAGAGCTGGGGTTCCCCAGAGGGAACCTTTATATTAAAACCCCAGAGAAGCTGCCACATTAACAACCAGTGACATAAGTCCATGACCTTGACAGTTCTGCTCCTTTCTCTTCCCACAGTGCAGCTGATGCTAAAATCCTCCTTCGAAGGGTGACACAAGAAGCCCTGAACCAGAAATATATGCGGATGCTCAAGTGAGCCCCAGATTACAAAGGAAACAACCAAGGTGTACACGGCACACGTGGCAATCCAGGCACGCAGGTTTCATGGGGTATTTCTCACTATCAAAAAGAAACATTAATGGACAGGCCAATATCCATGGCTTCAGGAGAGACTTCGTCCATGCTGTATGAAGCACAGGCAAGGTCAAAGATGGGCTGTTGTTCCAGGGTTGTTTGCAGCAAGTTACAGCGTGTGAACAAGGCAAACATCAAGGGAAGGATGTGGAAATGCAATGGTTGCCCAAGGGGCGAGCACAGAAGCAGAGGCTTTGACCAAAACTTCTATTCAGATCTTCAGTCTGAAGAAAGACCACCCTACAGACCAGCTTATTGGAGAGAAGAACCTGCTCACAGTCAGAAGTGTAATGCATTTTACAACCAGGCTAAAGACTTTTTCATTACAAAAATGTCATTTTCCATTTTCCAGTGTCATAACCTTCTGTGAGGGTGAAAAGAGTGATATCGACCCATTTTAAGTGACAGTGGTGCTCAGGGAAACTCTGTAGCTCAGCTATGGCCAACCGTAGAGTTCTGCTGGTGGAGGCAAACATCTCAAAGAGATCCAAGCAGAACACTTAGAGGACCACATGAAAGGGATGATAGTGTGAAGGCACAAGTGAAGCTGCCTGGGAAGTGGATCCAAAAAATCCAGATGTAATGATTTGTGGAGCCTTAGTAAGCACAGAGGGCTTTCTGAAGATGCTGACTTTAGGATGTGGGGGAGAGGGATTAAGGTTGGCATCACGCCATCTCCATGTAATTGCTATTTATAAAATTCTGCACCTGCAAGACGAGATGATTGATTAACATGCTTCATAAATCTCAGGCTGTTGAACAGCTACGATGTGGTTACAATTTTCTTCATAAAGTTCTAGCCATGAAAAATAAAATGGGTTTCCAAGGGAACCCAGGAGTTTCCACAAACATAGTTGATTTGGTTGAATTCTTTCTTTAATGAAAACTTTCAGAATGAAACAAAGTGATAAATGTTTATTTTGAAAGGTGTCATTTTGATTTTGTTCTCAAAATCTGAAAGGACTCTGGCTTTCCATCCCTTTCTTTCTCCCACCTTTTTCTTGCTCTATAAAGTTTTCTTCTCTTTCAAAGTTTGGGAAAAACCCTCAATTGTTTCCCCTATATTTTTTCCTTCTAAACTTTTCTTGTTTTAATACAAATAAAAAGAAACCAAGAAGAAAAAAGTCTAAACAGAACTTCAAATAAACGTGAAACCTGTCTTCCTTGAGATAGAGAATTAAACTCATCATCTTCTGTTACATATTTCACTTAAAATAAACAGCATTTCCCAAACAGACCTACCTTCTGTGCTTTCTGCATGTTGTGACACTGGATCTCAGAGGGAATTGAGAGGATGCACATGACTCTATCCACCTTATAGAGCAAGATAATCAAGGTAGAGGGCTGTGAAATTATTGGGGGTGGGGTAGGGGGAGTGTTCACCTACATTCAGGTGAGAAGACACACACTATAGAGATGACTATGAAAAACAGGGCTCTCAGTGACAGACTCAGATATAAACACTTCCATTTCAGAGTAGGAATCCCATCTTTGGTGACAAGAACTCAGTGACAAAGCAGGAACATTAAATAACAGATACTATCTCCAAGTCTAAGACAAAAAACAGCCCAAATGGAAACAAAGCCAAAGGTAGTCTCCACACCATCTCCTCCATACTCCAGAGACCTTCATCAGCAGGACATTTGGCTGTGCCCAAGTGTCTCTAGAGGATTTTTTAATATGAAAAAGAAAATAAATTAAAATCCTTCCTTTCCCCCCCCCATGAAAGTGTTTCCTCAAAGAGATGTTGCTCATATCCATGTTCAAGGGGCCCAAAGAAGGTATAGCATAATAATAAATAATACAGTTTATAACTTAGCATTAGCTTAACGCTTGCAGAATACTTTCAGCAGTGCAAAACAGCTACTCTTGCATAGCACCTAAGGTAACACATCACACAGATGGACAGCAGAGGACCATACAGCCTGCATCCCTCTTCCCATTCCCCAGAGTAAGCCAGGAGCTACCTTCAGCAACGCCTCTCCCATCTCCATCACTTTGCCCATTCTATTGCATTTCTCTCACCACAGAGATGCTGTCACCACCATGACATTGCAGGAATGTCTCAGAAAATACCAGTTGCCATATGCCACCTAATATTTCAGAGCAGATGAATGAATGCAGCTTGGCAGAGAATTTCCTAGTTTGATCAAATTGGCCCCATCTGTCTGTCCCTTATGGAAATAACGAAGCCGCCAATGAAAATATCAGCATGCGCTCTATGATTTTCTCTCTCTTCCCATTTTTATGGATGAAATTGTGCAATCAATACTATTTTTAAGCTGCTGTACAAAGTCTTTGTGCCCACATCAGAGCTTTTACACTTCATTCCTAGTGCCCACATTCTCCCATAGCTCAGTCAAAAAGGAAGCTTTCAGGGCAGATGATAATTTCAAGCAGTAGGAGCTAAAAGGGAGTTATTAGAGGCCAGTTCACCCAGTACCCAGCAAAGCTGCACCAGGGAAGCAAAGCCATGGTTAGCTACCCTGTACCCCAGAGGAAGCATGTCTGCTGCTTCCAAGTCCCAGCACAGAGAGCAGGTAAGTCTCAGATGCTGACTGCAGCCTTTGCACAGCAGAATCATAGAGTGTTTGATGAACAGACCTTCCGCCTGGGCAGAAGATCAGCACTTCCATCCTAACACCACCTGGGCATTGCACAAGCACACACAGAGTGGAAGGGCACGGTGAATGCTCTAAAGGAAGACAAAAAAAAAATAAAAACCACAAAAAACCCTTCTCTTTTTTGGGGGACAATGACTTTATTCCCTGCTTTGAAGTACCTTTTGCTTTTTCCTTCTGCACATAAATTGGCTGAGAATTTTCAGCTGAATTGGAAACATTATTCAAGACTAATTTCTTTTTTCATTATTATTACTTGTGGCTAGCTTCATAGGCTTTGAGAGGACTGCACATTTGGGGCAGGCAAAGCTCCCTTTTCCCGCATCTGAGGCTGCAACCTTTCCCTGACCTCTTGCTCTGAAGGTTAACATGAGGTTAACACTGGAAAAGCAAATCAAAGCCAAAATGACACCAGTTACCTGTTCCGGTTTGTGTTGCTTTATGACTCCTGGGACCACATGCCTGACTGCCTGCCATCTCCCCGGGGGGGCTATGAACTAATAATGTCTCTATTTCCTGCCTGGGAGCACATTTCAACTTGTACCTTTAAAAACAACCAAATAAATTTCTCTCAAGCTTTCATTGTGAACAGAGAAAATGAGAAGTGGCGATCATGATAACCTAATCACTGGACTCCTTCAATAAGTGGAATTTCCTCTGAAGTAACTGGTTTGAATATCTGCCAAACAACAAAGCTCCCAATATTTCTAATACCCAGCCAGCGTACCATGAAAGCCAATATGATGAATTGCTCTGGATTTGGTTCCTGCATGAAATGAAAGCACCAGTTGGTCATTAAACAGAAGGGTCATATTCTCATCTTATTTGCACTTGTGGAAATATGGTGCAACTCTCTCAAAGGCTACAAGATGCTGAGCTTTCCTTCGTGAAGAAGGGACATGAAGTTAAAACTAGGAGCAAGCTAGTGAAAGAGGAAAATCTGGTGAGGCCAGAGTATGATCTGCACTGGGAATATTCCCACATGGATGCTATTTTTTCGAGAGGTTTAGGGGACTTGCCCAAGGTTACACAGGAGTCTGTGGAAAAGGGGGTTTATTCAGGACCTCCTGAATGCCAACACAGTGCCTTTGACTGCCAGACATCAGATCGAGATACATGTCTAAATACAGACTTAAGTGCCCTGCTTTGTGCATGTTTGATGATCTGATATATAATCCCAAAAGAGAAATAATAAGAACCATAGGAAGCCAATTTCTCCGCACAGCTCCATGCAGCCAGCCTCTTGATCCATTTGCTTTCATCTCAACCAGAGGAATTTTTCATCTCCCATTTTATGATCTCTTTTCACGACAATAGGTTGGGGCTGGGCAGCAGGGCTGCATGTTATCGTTATAATGAGAACAATCAGAGTCGAGCAGTTATTAATCACCCAGTCATATGATCCATTAAAACAAATTCTTATTAACCACAAGACATATGTTTTTCTCCTGAACTCCAGAGATAATGCCTGAAAGCAGATGGAAGAACTGCACTCACAAATTAAATTTGATGGGGCTTTTAAAAATAAATTAAGTCTGGCAGGCCTGTCCTCCTTTAATTAAGCTGCTGTGTAACTTTCAGAACGTACTTGTTGCTTACTACAGGTGTTGCTGAAGGGTCTATTTTCTACCTGTTTCTTCACTGCTGGTTGCTTCAAAGGCCACAAGCTAAATCCTTGACTTCTGCAAAGCAACATGAGCAGGGAAGCAGGGAAAGCCCTGGTGAGGCACTGCAGCTGATCAGGAATATTTGACTTCCAGCCAACTACCTCAGTGTTTTATTGCAACTAATGCCTGTAGACTCAGTTCTGACATATTTCCTAGCTCCACGTCTCACCATATTTCTCCATGGAGAAATTCAGGGTGACTGTTGTGCAGTAGTACATTCTTGCCCCTGCTCAGGAACGTCTCCCTGTGCATGGCCCTGTGCCCACAGCAATACGACTTTAAGGAATAACAACCCACCAGTGTGATTAAGTTGTTCTCAGCCAATATCAACATGAACACAGGATACGACTGATTCTGGAAATACCTTCTGGGCATACATATACCAGCATCCTGGGACTGAAGGGGCCAGCCCTACCTCATCCCCATTATCCCTGGGAAGCATCAGGACATCAAAAGTGACATAAGGCTTTGATAAAAGTAGCTAAACAGAAAGCCCTGTGGGCAAATCCAGTTGCCCACAGAAAGTCATGCCCAAGGAAATTGTCCCCCTAAAGCCTTGCAAACTCCATGAGCTCTTTTTAAACAGCAGTAGGAAAGGGCTGGATTTCACCTATGTCACTCCATTTCCTAGGGTTATAACAGCCAGTAAAACAGTCAGACATACACCTCACCAAATTTGAGGTTTCTAAGCAGTAGGCGTGGGATTTACAAGTCTAAACAAATACCTAGCTATATTTTAAACTTTCCAAAGTATCCGTCTCACAGTTGCCATAAGTGCAGTGCGCATCTCCTGTAAAGGCATGGGTCTCCCAGAGCAGTTGCATCGCCCAGCTCATTACATACACCCTGCATAAGATACTGTGTCTCAAATGGCACTGGACACATCTTTAGACACCTGAATCAGTCCTTGGGTGTCTAATCTCATTAATCATTTAGACTTCTCCTGTCAATAGGAAGAGTCAGGCACCTTCAGGGATTGATTCATTCCTAAAACACTGACAAATTGCCCCCAGAGGTGATCCTTCAGCAGCATTGACCACAGAGGCCCAAACAACTGGCTTACTGTTAGATGCCTACTTTTTGGTAGCTGAATTTAAATTAAATTAATTGCTTTGCCTGTGCATTCTTCCCTAGATGAACACATCAGGGGCCCAAACTAGACCATATCTTTTTGATAAAGATTCAAATCAATATTCTGCTCATTTTTTTATCTATAGCATTTTCCCCATTTCTGCCAAGGCACAGCTCATGAGAAAAGGATATTTTCATACAGAAAGGCATAGTAAAATATTTTTTAAGAGTGTAAATTTAGGTGGTAGATTCACTTACATGCTACAGGGGAAATTTAAAGTCAAGACAAGGAGAAGAAAATGCCTCAGGAACAGTGAGTAATATATCAAAGGATTTCTACGCTACTTTCATATCCTCTTTTCATCCACAACCTTCACTAATCACCACTATTTCCATTACCGGAGAGGCCTTTTCAGCCTTTAGAAAGGAGAACATGAATTGCTCAAGTATTTGGGAGGGCTATTTATAGAACATACTAAACTTAGTCAGGGCAGGTTTAAACACAAGGTGTCAGCCCCTCCTTTAACCCTAGCAGTGTATACACAGGCAGAGTTAGCTGAGAGTAATGACATGTTTAATCAGAGGAGTTACTTGAACACATTTGTTCAATACACCTGGAAGTATTTAAGGTGTGTACACAAGCATTTCTCAGGAGTGCTAAAACATAGCTGGAATGAACAGTTATTGCAATGGATATCTGTTTTCCCTTGCTCCCAGAAGCTATAGATTTATTCCCTCTGTCAACCCAGAGAGTAGCTACATGTTAAAATTTGATTGACAACTCTTCTCCTCTGTTTTTCCATTTATAAGAATCATCCTTATTATTTGGATATAGTAGTGTTTCTTCAGCATAATGGCAGCTGTGGAACATTGTAAAGAGGAGGACTAACTCTCACCAGGGCTTATTTTGCATTCATTTTCTGTATCTCAGGAAGGCACCCCAAGCGTTACTGAGTGCTGGGGGTAGAAGATACCATAAGGTCCCACGGAACAGGGGACTTGGGTCTCCAGCAGTCAGCACCAACCTGCTCTTCTGCCAAGGATTTTTGAACACAAATTGTTAGCGAATTTATTAGAAGTTTCGCAGCTTTGTAAAGAACCTCCCAACTTATTTTTTAAGCCTTCAAGGTATATATAGTTTGAGACTGTCTGGAAGTAGGTGACCTTGTCTCAAAAGAGCACTCCACAAAAATATTTCATCAAGCCACTGTCCAGGCAATCAGCATCTGGCCTGAACACAAGGTAGCACGTAAATACAGTGGAAAACCACAGCAGCCTGGCAGGAATCTACCCAGGTGACACGGTAATGCTCCATGAGTTCCTCTTGTCCTAGAAGGATGCCCTAGCAGCAAGGAGTCATCACATAGCTATAAATAGAGTGCAGATGGCTCCAAATGGTTATTGGCATTCTGAGCATGGACTTAATCTATCACTGAAGCACCATTTTAATACCAAAACAGAAAGGCACTAATCACTCTCCAAGTACTTTAGGCCTATTTGACAAGCAGCCTTCATGTCCTGCTTTATGGGATTCTTGTATTAGTGTTTTTTCTTCTACATTTTGCATAACAAGGCCTTTCCAAACCAGAGTCCCAGTCAAGTGCCAAAATAAAACCTGCCCAATCAAAGTACAAGTAAATTATCATGAGACAGTAAAGATGGAAAAGGGTTTAACTATTATTTATTATACTAATTTAGACCAGAGAAGACAACTGAGCACTTGGCAGCCAGATTCCTCCCTTTTAAATATTACAGAGTCAAGAAAAAGCATCTATTGGCTTGCTTACTACTGTAATGGATAATAAAGAATGTTTCTGATCTACTAATGAGCCTGAACCTCCTCTAGAGTATATAGGAAATGGATGGTATCGTTTAAATACAATCAACCATGAGACGGACCCCATGGGACCTCAGAAGCTATACTGTCCTATGCAGCTAGATAAACTTCTGTTTCTATTTATTATACTCAACAGTTCCAACACTTTATCATGAAGTTCTGCTGATTTTTCATTGGGACTGGAATAGCAGAAGCATGGCTATTCTACATGTTTCTTACGTCAAACTCCAGATCTCCATGTCTGCTCTGACTTACAGCACGTACTGGTAAATGGAAACCATGGCAGGATCCAGGCTGTTATATTCCAGGAGAGGAGAATTTTGCAGTGCCTACAGATGTAGTTTCCCAGAGAAAGGTGACCAGCTCAAAAAAATCACTGCACCTCCATGTCCTCTTCTTAAGCCAAAGCTTGGAGTGGAGCTGGGGTGGGCAGTGGGAGCAGAAACCCACACAGTATTTGCTTAGTTGTTATGACACCAACAAATTTCAGACTCTGTTATTAACAGAACATGAAACAGAATAGGGATTTCTGCAAACACACCTGAGCAGTGCTAGAGTAAGTCAGATTCTATAAAAATCCAGCCTGTTCTATCATCCTCTCTTGGCCCACTGCAACCTCAGCTCAACAGCTGCATCAATGACCACTGCAGCACCAGAAACATGTGTCTGTCATGTTGCTACAGGCCTGCACAACATAGAAATTAATTTTTAGGAGCTGACAGCATGGAGTTTCTCCTGTGGTTTGAGATGTCAGCAGATAGCCAGACTTGCTGGAAAAAAAAAAAAGAAAAAAAAAAGCTGCATACATGGTGGCAGCCAGGCGGAAATATAGGAGAAATAGTCAAAGCAGAGTGGAGAAACTGTGACTGCAGTGAGTATCTGTGCCTTGAGCTGCTGAACGGTTCCTCCTACTCAGTCATGGGGAGGTACATAGCCAGGGCAGGCCACAGGCATACTACTGGCCAAGTGCATGGATTTCCAGAAAAGAGAAGGTGACTGCCATCTCCTCCCTTGACAAACAGGCCAGCATGACAAGTGCAATGTGCACAAGACAGCTTTCGAGCATCAGAAGAATCTCCAGCACTTGGTTGTTATTATTAGGGAAACTATTGTAGCAAAGTGACATGTACTCGAGGGTGAGGTGTACCAAAGAAGTCCAAGGCTGAGCCAGTTGCTGCAGAAGCCACCAAGATATTTGCTCTTGACTTAACAGGGACCTGAGGTAGACCCCAATGGTGTGAACTGGCAAAGGGCTCAGTTCTTCCTGAACAGAATAAAAACCCCCATGCTTTAGGACCAAGGATGAGATGGTCCAGAGGAACATCCAGGGCATAACACAGTCCAAAATCACTGGGACCTTGTCAGGTGAGAGTAGCTCTTTAAACTGGGTACCAAAGGCATGTTTGGACTGAAAGAGGCAAGGGCCCATGCCTCCACTATGCAGCCCCCAAATTGGCACCAGCCCTAAAGCCATGAGCTGCCCAAAACTGAAGGACAGAGACGCACATTAAGTCTGTAGCTTGAAAAAGGGTATGTTTGAGATGAGAGATACGGATGGGTTATGGATAAAGTGCATAGGGGATCTCTATGCTCCATGCACTACAGCAATCCCTACCTCCCACAGTCTTCTGCAGGAGTCAGGAAGATATGAAATTTGTACTGTCTTTATGAGGTGGGATGGCCTTGTCACATAAGCAACTCTGAACAAGCAACGTAATGGCATCTATTAGACGTAGTCCAGATCCTCTGTAAACTTATCATGCACTTGATTTACTGCCCACAGCAGAGGTCTGCAATGAAATGCAAAGCCAAGGTAAACGTGCCCAGGCACAGGTCCTGCTGCCAAGCTAAAACCAAGGCCAAGCTCTGCAAAGGTTTGATTAATAATGGGTAAAATGCCAAGCAAGCCTAGTGCAAACTATAATGCAAATCAAGGTTTCACACTCAAAACTAAGCAGACCTTGGAGGTCTGGCTTTAATTTCCACAGCCAAAACCTCTCTCTCAGGAAGCTCTGAATGCTGCTGTGAGCTTCTGCAGCCCCGCAGCTGTGCTAGCAGGGACATCTCCTGCCTCAGTTCCTTCTTGCTTTCCTTCATCTCCCCTCCCCTCCAGGCTCACCTGCCTCTGGAGAGCCTTCCAGCAGCACGTTCACGTGGCACACACTTCTGACGTATGTCCAACAGAAAAAAGCGACTGTAGGAAGAGCAGCAGACAACTCCCTTTTCGTCAGCAACCGCCTTTCCATCTAGGACCATGCAGCCGCTGGGGCTCCTGGAGGGGAAACACCAGAAGACACATCTTGTAGCGTCACCTCCTCGCTTGCTTGCCAGGAGCCTGCACGTGACGAACACAGGGTTGCGTCCTCCCTGCCATTCACTCAAACACAACAATACAACCTTCCATACCAAACGCCTGCTTTCCACACAGCAATCCCAGAAAACGTGAGCTGCTAGCCACTACGTGACTTGTCTGTCCAGAAGAAGCTGCTCTACCCTCAGCTCAGACCAGTGAAAATCCCAGCTTTCACTGGGTGAAATGCCAACTTCCCCAGGCCTCAGGGATTTTTCCCTTATCTCTCACAGGAGCAGGACCCTTGCTGATTTTAATGACAGAAAGGAGCACTGTGCTCCCACAGACCGTGTCCTACATCCCCAAGGCCAAGAGCACTCCTTAGCAATTCCTGCACCAGTGTTATTCCCACCACACAAACAAATTGTACCAAGCTGGAAGCCAGGCTGATAAAATTATATTAGGGCTGAAATGCACCACGCAGGAATATTTTCCTTCTGATTTCACAGCAGAGGCAGGGTCAGACACTCCTTCAGTGCAAGCCAAGCCTTCTCCTGCCTGTTAAAAGTAGGCACAACCAGCCTCAGGAGCACACGTTTCTCCACTGGTGCTATGAGCAATTGTAAATTAGAGGCTTCCACGGGCAGGGGCTGGGAGAGACTGGGCAACCCTGCGTGAGAGGCCACTGCGGCTATCAGGAGAAAGAGGAGAACTTGGCAATTCATCTTCAAGTCTGCTTCTGAAGCATCTCTCATTTGTACCAATTAGCCACATTGCTGCATTTGGGAGCATTAGAGATCTTTTATTAATCCATCTTTTCATCTTTGTCTATGGCTTCTTTTAAGTTTTCAGCTGGTGTGATCTTTACTGCCCCATTCTTTGTTCAGATTACAATAATTTGTCATTTGTGTGCAGACAGTTTCTTAACTACTCCTGTGTTAGAAATAACCTTCGAAGCAATATTGGTTCTTTTATCTCCAGGGTCCTGCAAAGCACAGAGCTATTGAATGGCAACGCATTAAGGATGCAAAGAAACCCCCATAAGGCAACACATTAAATGTGAGCTCTCTTGCTATGGAAATGGAAGGATTGTACAGTACAATTGCTCAAATACAGCCTGGATTAGGAATAAAACCTTCCTGGAAAAAGGTTCATGGCACCAATGCTGTTTTATTACCTGTAGGTTTAATTTTGGAGGCTGGAAAAGTACTGTAATAGTTTTATTTTATTGACAATTCAAGCATATTCACTCATTCTTTTGCATTTTCTTTCCTTCAGTATAGTCATTAGTGGAGTCATACACTTTAATGCCAGACAGAAGTACAATTGGGGTGATCTAGTTTTAGTTGCTGTGTAACAGAGAATGAGGGATAACACCATGATGTCACATCAAATCTATTGGCATTATGTAGTAGGTCCCAAGACTCTCAAAAGTCCTGATTGGGGAACTCTGGACATGGGATATTTATTTCTAGATTTTCAAGACTTCAACAATTCCCAAGGGATTATATTGCAGCAACATAATTCCAGTATTTAAAAAAGCAAAATGAGCAACCTGCAGAACTATAGCACAACTAGCCCTGATGCCAGCACAGCATATAAATATAGTATATTTAAGACTACCAGGGAATTACAGGCTAGCACACAAAGAGTGCAAGTCACCATAAACCCTGTTTTTGGTGGAGTTGTCAAATCAAGTTATCTTTTTTTTGACAAGATTATAGGCTCACTGGATAAGCCATCTCTGCTGAGTGTGCGCACTTGGATTTCTCAAAGCACTCAGTTTGGCATTATGGGATGGCTTTATTTAAAAATACGTACCATAGGCAGTAAGTAGAGCACATGGTACTTTACAAGCTGCCTGGCATGTTTTAAATGTAGCAGCTACAGGAAAATATTTGGGGTCAAGGGGACATTATAACTAACAGGTTCCCCTGGGGACCTGCTCCTAGGACCACGTCATCCCTCTTTTGGAGACGCAGACATGAAAATAAGAGTTATTCACAAAGAGAAAACCCTTCCTCCTCATTAGCACATCACTTAACATATTAGTCACAGCTCCTTTTTCCATTGCAAGCACAGATTTTCCTAGGAGGGCAGGGGCATCTCCCAAGCAACACCCAGTATCAGCACGCACATGTGGCTGCAGACACGCAAGGCAGCCCTCAGCCATACAGATCTCCCCAGACATGGTGCAGATGTCTCCCACCCAGCTGTGATCCCACTCCCATTTACCCAGGAGAGTAAGTCAGGATATGTTGGGTTAAACTGGTAATTGGTGGAGGTTTGAAACTCCCGTCACTCAAATCCTCTAAGAATAAGTTACACGAAAACCTCTGAGGATGACAAAGGTGGAGCTGATTCCACATGGATTAGGGGCTGGACTAGGTGATCTTTTAAAAGCCATTTAAACTCCACTTTCTACTGTTCCTCTGACATGCAAATCTTAGGTCCAGTTTTAAAAAAATAGATTTTAATTGTTACACATGTACAACAAACAGAAGCGCTAACAGTTACTTACATAAATGCTACTCTGCAGGCTTTGCATGTTCTCAGTTAGGGAGGCACTGAGACTGGTAGGTATGAAGCATTACCACACATGCAGGCATCTGACTACAGCTGACTGAAGACAGTTTGAGCCCTAGCTCAGGTGTCTCTTCAATGTATCATAAATTTAACTCCTTAAACCTGTCAGATGTTTCCTGGATTACCTTAATCAGCTTCCTGCCTACAACACAGCTCTGCATCTACAAACAGGGGACATCACCATCTTCCTCAGACCAGCTGATGGGCACAGCAAGGAGTCACAGTTTATTTTGTACTTCAGTGCACAGCACGCTCTGCTGTCTCATCGCTAGTCTCTGTGGTTCTCCCTTAGATCACACACACCACGAAAAGCACCCAAGGAGAGCAACAGGCTCATCTCAGGACCCAAATGCCATCACTTACCGCTGGGGTTCAGCATGATACACATAGGCAGGTTCAGCTGGAGCTTCGCCCATATTGTTGAGACATGTTCTGACCCCAGGTTTCTTTTTGCAAGGGAAAAACCATCTCAGATGTGCAGCCCCACTTGCCCCAGCTACCAAAAGCAGTGGATACCAAGAGCAATGGAAGTAGAGGAGAGCGAGAGACATGGCTACTGCCACCATGATGTTCATGGAGGACTAGTGCCAACACTCCACTTCGATAATACGGTATTGCTCAGTTCTTCCAAAATATCCCAGCACAAGATGAAGAAAAAATCTGCTCTCTGGGGTCAGCCTGCTTGCTCTCCACTCTGTCAGACCCAGGGGGAGATGGATGGCACATAGAAGTCACTGGTCAGAGGAGGAAGAGCCCATTGTCATCTGAGGACTTCAGCTGAACAAAGAGGGAGTGAGCACCAGGACCACTCTGGAAACCCCTGGGAAGCTGTACCTTCATCTATCTAACAGGGCAGAACAGTGACCATGGCAGCATCTGTCAGTCCCTAGCAGGAGTAGCAGGTCCCTGAATATGTGCAAAACCTCACAGCAAAGGGGTTTTTTTGGGTTGTGCTCTTGGAGGTGTACTATCTACTACTACTTAGAGATGCATGTGTATGTGCAGCATATTGCTGAGAGTCTCACGTTACAGGCTCACAGGAGCTCTTGCTAAGCCCTGCTAGCTGCTTCAGCTTTTTGAACAGCCCACATGAATTACACAACTCAAATTCTGGGCAGTGCAAAAGAGGTTTTGTGGTATAAATACAGTCAGCCATAGTCATCCCAGGCTTCAGCCGCATTATATATAACCAGAGAGGAATGCAGGCAGCTCTGTCCATGCATGCCTGAGGAATTATTTTAAACATGTTCAGGGGATTTAGAGCCAGTGCTTATGAAATAGTTGAGGCATGTGGTAAGAAGTGTAACAGTTAAAATACTGATGAAGAACAGGTTAGGTCCATGGTATTTGCTAGTGGCTTGCCAGCACCAGGCCAACAAAGGTGCAGATTGGTCCACACATGCAGCAGAGAGAGTGGCAAGTAGGGTGAGGATGACAGGATGTTGCAGTGCTGGGTCCTCACCCTTGCCGGTGCTTAGCCTCCTGCTGCACTTCCTCTTTAGCCAACTCCACCAGCATTGGGTGACTTTACTAGCAAGACCCTCTCCTTTGTGCCCTTCTAGAAACAGCAACAGTCCAGGTGTTCTGGGCTCCTTCAGGTGCACACTCACCGCAGGGCTAAATCAGGGGCATTTTAACAGCCAAATGGTCCTGAAGCTAACCATTTCCATCAGGACTTCCCCGACCTACTTCAAATTAGCAGTAGGAGTGTGACCTACTTTGCCCTCTCGCTACAGTCCTGTGGGCTCCATCTCACCTTCCTCCATCCCTGAGTGAACCCCAGCTTCCAGCAGACCTGCCAGCAATGTCTATTGCTCTGTGCAGAGTCCTCAGGGCACTTAATCAGCTAATTCATCACAGTTCTTCCCAGCCATGACACAACCAGCCTGCTGCAATAGAACAGGTCTGCCCTGTACCTCCTCTGCACAAGAGACCTGGAGAAACAAGCATTTAGACAATGAGGGAAGACACATTCTAGAAATGGGGCACCCCATAGTAACAAGGCCCCAAATAGAAGATGTTCCTAATGTGCTCCAGCTGCTAGTGGAGGCCAATCCATAACATCAAACTAGAAACATCCCAACATAAGAAGCCCTGAAGGGCAGTTAGTATGAAATTCAGCTCCTGGGCACCAGGAGTTTACCCCTCCAGGTCACTCCTGTTGCACCACACTGCTGACTAGCCTAGAGAGCCTTTAACTCACAGGATGCAACCACAGGACATGAGGAAGGAGAAGTCTGCTCATCTCTGCAAGAACCTCCACCGCCCTGGGACCAAGAACCTGAGCCTGGAGTCTCTCCAGAAGAATCTGCTGCTGCCATCCACAACCTTTCATTTCCAAGGCTGGATAAACTTTGCCAGCCTGTAAATTCCTGATGAAATAAAGCTTTTCTGTTCACTAACTAGTTTGGGAGACACTTGGATTTTTCCCCAGGATGCAGCCCTGCTGCAAAGAGACAGTGGGGGTGTTTTTCCTTGGCAGCTCATGGTTCAGTTTGTCAATATAACATGCTAATTTGTAGCAGAGAATTAAAAAAAAAAAAAAGCTGCTAGAGATTTCTATTATCCACACCACTATTTCACACATTAGAGCTCCCCAGCATGCTTCATTATCACAGCCTGGGTTGCAAGTAATGGCCCTAGATCACTTCATTACCCTGCCTCTAGTTCATGCAGGGTTTAAGCCACATACCTCTTTATTCTTTTTTTAACAGTATTTGCCACAGCAGCATTCCCATCAACAAATGGAAGCTGACACCTCACTTTTATTCTAATTCAAGCTAAAGATTGGTGTAAGTTTTATTTTAAAACTTATTGAAGTTTAAGGATGATTTGATTGCCTACCCAATCACTGGGGCATTATGAACCACATCTTTCTTCAGCAAGCAGAAGCTAATAAAGGGAATTACAATCATAGGAAAGGAGGAAATTTAAAATTTGGTGGTAGGGGTTTTTTTCTTTCAGCTATAGAACCTTCTTATGCAGCCTGGTATTAAACAGCAAGCAACAAATCTGTGCAACTTTACACCAGATTTCCCTGTAAGCAGCACTTCTAACCAGCCAGGTGTTCAACTACATGGGAAAGTAGCACCTGGGGGACACTACCACCATCTCCAAACTCTCCCGGCCCTCATACAAGGGCAAGACTTCAGAATAAAATAACCAGCCAGAAAAGCCCTTTAGGGCCAGCTGCTTCTCTCAGCTCACAGATTTCTCCCACGCACACACACTTCTCAGGGAAGCCTCTACCACATACACACCTCCTGATGCTCAGCCTTCTGCATGAGGGACCCACAGCCCTTTTTATCAGCTTTCTTGCAGGGCTTCCACACACTCCGTCCTCTAAACCCTCCAACTTGGGCTGCTCCCACCTTTATCTCCTCTCAGCCCCCATTCCAGGCGGAGCCAAGCAGCCAAACTGTCTCCCTTAAAGGGTCTGCAGCCCCTGTGCTGGGACCTGGTGTCACCAAGAAACGTTTTATGCTAGGACAAGCCAGGCAGCTTGTCCAGAAATAGCCAAGCATATTCTGCTTGTTTCCCCTGGAATTCAGTACTGCTTTAGGCAGGACAGGCAGTGTTACAGAGCTCCTTGCCATGCAGACCACATTTCACATTATTGTTTTCTCTTGCTTTGTTTGCCACTTGAAGATTTAGCATGCCACAAGCAGCTTCACATCTCTTCCTACTTCTTGAAGTAGAGGATTATGTGGTGGGTTGACCCTGGCTGGAGGCAGGTGTCCACCAAAGTTGCTCTATCACTCCCTTCCTCAGCTGAGCAGGGAAGAGAAAATACAAAAAAGGGCTCATGGGTCAAGATAAGGTCAGGG
>NW_010235274.1:48469-82201 GCF_000690775.1 Eurypyga helias
ACTATCACAGGCAAAACAGCTTGACTTGGGAAAAAATTAATTTATTACCAATCAAATCAGAGTAAGATAATGATAAATAAAACCAAATCTTAAAATTACCTTCCCTCACCCCTCCCTTCTACCCGGGTTCAGCTTTACTTCCCATTTCTCTACCTCATTCTCCCAGCACTGTTGGGGGATGGGGAATGGGAGTTGGGGTCAGTCCATCACACCTTGTCTCTGATGCTCCTTCTTCCTCAGGGGAGGATGCTCACACTCTGCGCCAGCGCGGGGTCCCTCCCACAGGTGACAGTCCTCCACCAACTTCTCACACGTGTGTCCTTCCCACAGGCTGCAGTTCTTCACTAGCTGCTCGGGAGTGGGTCCCTCCCACGTGTGTGATCCTTCAGGAGCAGCCTGCTCCAGTGTGGGCTTCCCATGGAGACACAGACTCCTTCGGGTGCATCCCCCTGCTCTGGTGTGGGGTCCTCTCCATGCTGCAGGCAGGTCTGTGCCCCCCTATGACCCCCCTATGGCCACAGGGCACAGCCTGCCCCACCTTGGTCTGCACCATGGGCTGCCGGGGAACCTTTGCTCTGGACACCTCCTCCTGCCTTTCTCCACTGACCTCGGGGTCTGTTTTGTCTTGTCACATCCCACTCCTCACCCTGCTGCAGGATCTCCAGCAGGTTTTTTTTCCCCCTTCTTAATTATGTTATCCCAGAGATGCTACCACCGTTGTTGACGGGCTCAGCCTTGGCCAGCATTGGGTCTGTAATGGAGCTGGCTGGCGTTGGCTCTGTGGGGCACAGGGGAAGCTTCTGGCAGCTTCTCACAGAAGCCACCCCTGTAGCCCCCCTGCAACCAAAACCTGAGCACACAAACCCAATACAAACAGTTTTATTTTTATGTATGTATTCTGGCTTTTCAGCCCTAGAAGCTTCCAGCTGAGCCCACAGTGTGGCCAGCATGTTACCCCTTCCTCTGAGTCAGGGATACTGGATCCCACCCTATCTCCACAGGAGACTGCTCTGAACTGCTGGGGAACCAGGCTCAGCTCTAGAATAGGCTTCAGCAACACAGTAGAGATTAAAAGCCTGGGTAGAGAGAAACCCCAGGGATTTCTATCCACAGGTTCATTTCAGGCCATCTATAACCCTTAATGATGTTCCCTGGAGGAGTCTGTGCACGTAACAAAACATGGGAGGGAAACTACCTAATCAGATCTCCCTCCAGTACAAAGAGAAGCAGCCAGTACATTTTGACGTTCCTATTTTCCCCCTCATTACAAAGATGGAGCTGTAAAGAGCAGGGCTGATGCTCTTGAACCCAGTGGGTCTGCTTTACAGGGCTTTTTTCAGGCTCCGTACTCCCTGATTCCCTCATGGCAGAGTGGCATTACAGTCAAAATGAAGTAATCCTTTGATAAAGTGCAGTCATTTATTTGAAAAGTGTAGTCTCACCATTAAAATGCAAATGAAATGAGTGCTAATATATTAACTTGGGATGGGAGTTGAAATGGCTTATGACAAGTGTGCTTTCATGTGGAATATAGTTAAATGATAACAGTGGGTGTGTAAGAGAAAGTAATATTCAGATGTACATGTTTGTTTATTGAAGATATTAATGAAGGGCAATGCTTAAAGTGTATTATTATTTTCTCGTCTTTCTTTCATTGCTCCATGGTTCAAGTCTACTACTGAGAGGACCCTCCCAAAGGGTTTGATCAAAAGTCATTTTTGATGAATGATCTGAGTCTACACAAAAGTCAACACGAAAGCTGAAATGTATTTAATGATCTCCTTTGAAGAGGAGCAGAAGGTTCCCCCCAAACAGATATCCCATGTGCTGCAGTTGGCATGAGAGCTAATTCAGAAAAAAAATGGAAAGCCTTGAGCTCTTCCGTTAATTTCCCAGGGTTTTGCCTTGGGAGCATGACCAGTGTCAGGGTGACTCTGGGTCTTCTCTCTGGAGAGAAACCTATCCTGGGATGTAGGGACAATACCAGTGGATTGGATGGTCCAAAGCAGCCTTATTGCCATTATTCATGAGAAGAAAGTTCTGCACAGAGAATCATAGAATCATAGAATGGTTTGGGTTGGAAAGGACCTCAAAGATCATCTAGTTCCAACACCCCTGCCATGGGCAGGGACACCTTCCACTAGACCAGGTTGCTCCAAGCCTCATCCAGCCTGGCCTTGAAGACAGAATAAACTCAACGTCCCTGAATGAGATAAAGGGACACCACTGACACAGGCCAGAGAAGATCAGGCTTTCAATGCTGTGAGGTGGATACCCATGGATGGATTCTGGGGTGCGCTGGCAGCAGGTCCTGATTGTCCTCTTTACATGACACGGGCTGGGTAATAGTCTGTGGAAACTCTACTTTTCTAAAACTACATGAGATCTAATCAAGATGCTGCAAGTGCAGTAGCCACATGCTAACACATCAGCCTCTGCTCGGCTGCCCCTTCGCAGGTCGAAAACCTCAGGATCATCCCTAGCACCAACCCCAACACCTTTCATTCTGACCAAAGTCCTGAGAAACAAAAGCCTTTCAGACAGATAGGACATGTTGCTTGAATTACCCTTTTCCAGATTGGGTGCCTTTACATTTTGCAGCAATTCCATGTCTTTCCTCTATGCCACAGACCATCTGTGCTGATCTAACCATCTCACTTCAGGTTTTGAGTGAGACTCCCATAGAAAGGGTCTTGGTTCCCACCATGGTCAACGGAAGGAGACAGTTGCCTTAGGGCAAGAGAGTCCATTCAGGATCTTCATCACCTATAGGAGGAGTCTATCTACAGAGCCCAAAGCGATTAGGGGCATTGCTTGGGCACCTAAACCTCCTAAAACCATGGGCGGGCACAGCCTCAGCCCCAGCTCAGACTATCAGGGTGTGGTGGCACAGTCTAAGCCATATGGAAGGTGATGCAGCCAGACCCCCTGTTCGCTAGCTACAGCGTTGGGCTGGGAAGAAAGGCAGCCGTTTCTGTGCTGCAGGTTGGCACCAGCAGCACATAAAGCCATTTCCGGAGCAGGACAGATTCAGCTTAGCTTCTCATCCATATGCAAAGCACTGCTAATCACACGGACACTCGCTTTTCAGATTTGCCTATTTTTGCACTTTGTTGGCAGCTGTCAGCAGAGAACACGCTGCCTGCTGTGCTCTCCCCCTCATGCTCCCTCCTGCATGCTCTCCGGCTGCTCCGACCTGTTGGGCATGGTGGGCATGTTGCACAAAGACATTCGCAGGCAGCAGCAGAGCACTGGAAGAAGCAGCTGTGAGAAAACACCAGTGCAACAGAGAGTTACACCACCAAGGCTGAGAGACGCTGAGCCTGGGGGATGCTTCTTGTTCTATTGCTGTATAAAGCCCAGAGTCTGCATCCAGGGAGGGCTCTGGTCAGTGCAGGAACATCAAATAATATCAGTCTCACTGAGGTCTTATCAAGCACCAGGACTTCTTATATTTCATCCAAGCAAGCAGAATCAAGAGCTGGAGTCGTGCTGAACAGCCAGTGCCTTGTGCTGGTTTTTTCCTCTTTCCTGCACAAGGGAAAAGGAAAACAAAGATGTTTCTGCAACATTGGTTTTCTTTGCTAGGTGCTATTCATGCTCAACAGAAGTCATGTTTCCACCAGAGCTGGGCTGTGAAAACAGAAGAGTCCAACCTGTTGGATTACGTAGCCTGCCCTCATATCAGATCGGTTACTGAGCATCACTTAGCGTACTCAGCACCTTAGTGCCAGAAGGCTCCAAGGATAATGGCTAAAGGGTCTGTGGCAGGCAGCTGGGGCAGGCAGCTATGTCAGCAAGCTTGTACCCTGTACAGAAACAGCCTAAAAATCCAGGCTTTTTTTTTTTTTTGAGGACAAAGCATACTTGACTGTAGCACTTCAGGGTCCATGACTGTAGGAAGGACAGAGGTTTGGGGCCCTCGATGTCTTGCAAGTATGGCAGGGGTAACCTAAATCTTTTCCTTTGCCAACTGCACTTAACTACAGCAGCCCCTGATAGTTCTTTAAACACATGGCCATGTGGCTTTGTCATTCAACTGGTCCCATCGCCCTGCTTAGCGCTTTCCAAAGGTACAACAAGCAGGACTCACGCAGACAAATGCTCCCTGTCCTGCCTTCCTCTCCACATGAGCTGTGGGTATAGGTGTACAAATTTTGCCTTTGACCCTGTTCGGAAGGCAAGTGCTTGCCAGGATCTGAAATAACTGCTTGACACTTTGAAATGAAATCCTCTTGTTACTGCCACCCCCTTCCCTATCTGCTATGTTTATACACATACAGGTTTGTTATTGTAGGGTTGCTCATAAATGCTCTGGCTTTGTCTCCATCACACAAAAGGTTTTGTCCATCAAAACAGCTAATTAAAACTCATTCTCTTGTTGTGAGCTCATTGTCTAGACAAAGAATTATAGATTTTGCCTAGACATACCTAGTCAAGATAAAGCCAGCCAGTCACATCGAGGTAACACTATCTTATCGCTGTTCGCAATGTACACCAAGGTAGATATCTTCAGTTAATTATCTCCGAGTAAAAACACCTCTCCTTTTGTAGTGAAGACATAACATGTGATACACATGCTTGATCTGCCTGGATTTGGTTGTTATTATAAAGTTGTCAATGACTTCACCTACCTTCTGTTGTTATTTAACTGCTGTGAGACAGGACAAGACCGCCAAAAATTATTTGCTGTTCTCAATTTGCACAAAGAAATGCAAACATATTCAAGCAGCATTGGGAATTGTTCGGTTCGTTTTCACAAACATTCACAGGAAGGAAACGTTTGCAAGGATGTTTTTTGAAATGAGAGATTCAACAGTCTTTGTATTGTTTGCAGCTGGCTCTGTATTTGAATGGGTGCTGGGCAGAGCACGGTGGCAGAGCAGTTAAAGTCTCTGTCCAAGAGAGAGGAGGGAAACCCACAAAAAAGGCTGTTCCCAATTACTCCATCCATAAATAAGCACCTTGCTCGTGAAGCTGGGGATATGCCTTCGACATTGCAATCCCAGCTGTAGAATACACCACAGCTTACCCAGCCTGGGGCTGGCCACAGTAACTGCCAACAGCATTGAACTTGTTCTCCCACGATCACCCTGGCATTTCCCAACGCGTGGTGCGATAGTGACATTTAAATCTCACTTTGTTCTGTGCTGTACATGCCCTTGAGCAGTTTCTGCTGGACAGACATGTGCCTGTTCTCAGGACAGATATGTTTGATATTGCAGTGTGACGTGGCAAATACCTTTGGAAAGATGGCCAGAGTTTTTATGATGCAAACTGTGCCTCAGTTTAGGAAGGGAATTTTTAATTCCTTCACACTCATCCATCTTCACTGAAGCCCTTAATGTTGCCAGTCCCATGCAGGGAGTGATGGAGCTTTGAACTATAAGACCTTTGCTACTCATCTGCTAGATGATCCCAGGCACATCATTTAACTGCTTGCTGACTCAGATTTACAAATGCAGACATCAGTTATATAGAGACACGACTCTCTGGAGTATTCCAAGGCTTGCCTTTTTTTTTTTTTTTTTGGTGGAGTACTTCATCATCTCTGGACAAAAGGTGCTACAAGCTACTAACATATTTGTTATGATTACAGTGACAGCAAAGATGCCACAATTGCAGGTTAGCACATCCCCGTACAGCAGCTGGTTACCACACTTACATTTATCCTTGCCTGGTTTTGTTTTCAAATCCATGCAAGTGCGTGACACCTGATCCATGCTAAAATTAATCCTATATCCTCTTTGGAGAAGATCATTTTCACAAAGCCTCCACATATCCTTGCATGGCCAAAAAATATCTCCGTGAGGCTTCCATTAGCATGCGCATTGCGAGGTGCAGAAAGCAGAGAAAGCCTGGAAAAGCAGGATAGGAAAGATAGATCATCACAGGGCAATTCTCACATAGCACATTCACACTGCAGCAGTCAGCCCTTTAGAAGTGCTAAGGAGTTAAAACTCTTTGCTCTATTTAATCTGTAGCCAGAAATACCCAGACATCGTGTCAGCGTTTTCTCTGGCAAGTACACGCTGCTTTTGCTGTCTGCCACCCTGAACGAGGGCATCTTGCTGTCAACCCAGCCTGGACCACCGACGATTTCCTGGTTTGGGTGTGCTCCGGGGGCCACAGAGCTGTGACCATTCCCAGTAACCGCACTGGAGCATCCTGTGCTGGCAGTGCGGCGGGAGCAGCAGGACCGGTCTGAAGCACAAGGGCATTGCCCACAGCACCCCGCGTGCTGTGGCATTAGGTGCTGTGAGGCTGCGAAGGGTCGTGCTCTCTGGCATTTCCGCACATAGGTGCAGAGTTTCCTGAAGTCCAATAAAACCCTTCTCTTTCCTCGGGAAAGCAATAACTGAAAATTTCTGATGTGACAGTGCCTGTGTGGGAAGCAGTGAAAGCTGGAGAGGGAGGAAAATAGCAATACTCTGCATTTCCCTATGGAAAATGTTGATTTTGCAAACAGGACACTTTAGATGATTATTCCAGTGGAAAAATCGTCAGCTAGCTCTAGCACTTACCACAGTCCTGGCACTTAATGATACGGCTTATGGCAGAAATCACTTGTAACACCGTGGCATGCTGTCGGAGGGGATTTTTATTGCAGTTTGTTGTAGCACGAATTGCAGTGGAATAATATAATGTACTTCGAGCTAGTGCCCATTGCAGAAAATGAGATCTCCCATTTGGGATCAAGGTACAACGATATAAAACCAGAATAGCTCACATTTTGCAAAAGCATAAGGCTCCAGCAAGGCAGTGGAAATTTTTTTTCCTGGTGTAAGACAGACCAGAGTCTTACCCTGCTTGAAAGAAACCCTGCGATGCGTTTCACAGGGTAAGCTTTTCCTACCTTCCCCACCTGTTAGAAAACATTCCTTTTTGGGCTTCTCTAAATGAAAGCTGTACATGTGCAATACCCAATATATACAAATAACCCTGCTTAACATTGACCTGGCACTGAAATTTAAGCAGAGCTCCCACTGGGGTGCAAGCAGCGTTGACTCTTCATGTGCTGTCCCTGGTCACATTTAGACACTATAGCCAAAACAGCCTGAAAACATTGTGGGAATTTGTTGCTCCCCCCGCACCTCCCCACCACCACCCACCCACCTCCTGCCACTCCTTCCCACTCTGCTCCTTTGGAAACCTCCTGGCTGGAGACGTTTTGATGGAGCGCAAGCGAGACTGACAGCCCTGTGCAGTTGTTCCAGCTGCTGGAACACGCTCAGTAACCTTAGAAATGAGAGAAAACAAACCTGGGAGTCCCACAGCGCTGGTTTTAAGGTTCCCATTCATCCCCATGCATAAAACTCACAAAACGCACTTGAAAAAGCTCAGCCCCTCTTCCCTACCCCCCACTCCCCCATCTGTCCAAATCAAGCCCTTTCAGGGCCGGATCCTGCAGTGGTCCTGAGCACTGCCAGGCGCTGGGCTCCTCTCCATGGCTCTGCAAGGTGCTTGGCCGTTTGGAAGGAGGTGCTGAGCCCCCCCAGGATCAGGCCCTGCCAAAGGATGGGGAGCAGAGTCAGTAGCACTAGCAACAGGGAGACAAAAGTCAATTGTTCACCAGCAATTCAGAGGAGGGAGCCCTGAAGTCCCTCCAAGCCACTTGATTTATGGCTTGCAATAATATGTGTTGGAGCACCACAACCCAGAGTGCTGTGCGGCGTGACCTGTAAAAATAAGTCTATTAACCCTAATCAATCTCCCATTATCCACCCTCGTCCGCAATTTAGCCAGCAAAGGAGTCACCAAGGCCTCTCAACTCGGTTTGAACTAATCCCATTGTCTTTCCTAATCAGGGGCCATGAAAGAGGAGCAGCTTCTTCCCCGTGCAAAATTATCACTTGGTGTTAAAAAAAAAAAAAAACTGGGGAGAGGGGAGGATGAAGGCTCTCCTCTTTCATCTTTTAATGAGAAAATGGAGAATTGTTTTTGTTCGGAATTGCCGGAGCTAATTGAAGCCCAGAGCTCTGGTTGGGATGTGGGTATCGGTTCCCAGGGCCCGCGGGGAGTGCCAGCCGCAGCAGTAGGTAAACTGCCCTGACAAAACTTCCTCTTGCAATTAGTAAAAGCATGTATTCAGATTATGTGCCTTATTAGGGAAGCTAATTATGAAGTTTAGCGGAGATGGGATGCAGTTCGGCTTGGTGCCGTTGCACCCCTCCCCATGCGAAAAGCGAGCGCTGCTCCAGCCCAGGAAGGACAAAGGGAACTGGGGACTAACTTGTATGAACTAATGGTAATGGATTCAGCAGAAAATGTCACTTGAACCCAGACCAGGAAAACCAGGAATACAAAGTCTCTTTCTGACTGAGGCCTTTTCTTTCCTTCCCATCCCTTCCCCCTTTAAAAAAACACCACCACACAAAACTTTTGAAAAAAGACCACAAAACTGAAAAAAAGACCCCAAAACTGGAGGTTCTATTAAACTGGCAATGCCCAAAATAGCAGTAAATCAGGAAACCCTGCAATGTCTCCTGTTGGTCTCTCATACAGCAGGGAAATACTCAGCAATCAAAATGTGCTCCGTGGTGAAACAGCCACTAAATTAGTCCAGTAGCAAGTTAATTTTCTTCTGCTCTTTTACATTAATCAAAAAGGAAAAGAGAAAGCAGGGACATTATCTTGCTAGAAATTAAAACATTCCTTGCAAAATTTCCCCCTTTTGGCATGAGTTAGAGCAGAAGCAAACACACCACAGGGCTCCAGCAGATCTTTCAGGATTAATTATTATATTCACTAGCAGTTCAGCATTTTCTTGTAAAGTGAAATTTTTCAACCCCTTCTCCCTTACACACACAGTTCTGTTGCCACCTTACCATGTCCCCCATGCAGCTGGAGCACAAGACCTCTGCAACTTCAGGGTGTTTCTCTTTCAAAGGCACACAAAATACCCTCAAGCAGCCTCAAAGCAAAGGGATGGACTTCCCAAATACCACCACTGTCAACCGAAGGCATCACCATGAAAACTGAACAACTGGAGTCAAGGCAGACACCAAGTCCCATGGAGAAGGATGGGGGGGTGTGGGGGGATGGGTTAGGGGGATGTCAGGCTCTACCAGCCCCAAGGACCACGGCCACAGCCTCGAACCTGCCCTTGCCACAGTCTCAGATCTGAGACAGCAGCAAACTCCCTCCAAGTCCAGGATGAAACAATGCCCAGCCCAAGCATCCCCCTCGCTCCAGCATGTAAGGGAATGGGTTTCATCATGGCTTGGGGCAAACATGATTTATTGCACCATGCAAGAGAGGGAGAACCTCATATGCACAAAAATACCCACGTACAGCAGACATAGTTTGAAGTATGAAGGTTCCCAAATAGAAAGAGGGGCAGATACAACAATATTTGGTAATGTGCTCTCTTTCTCCCCAGAAGGAACAAGCTTGAAGTGAGTCATCTTGACTTCACAAGGCGTCAGAGGGCCCATATCGGCACATGATCATCCCCGGTTTGTTCTGTGCATTTAGTGACAGGCCCTCAGGCAACCAGTCGGTGTGAGAAATTGTGCCTAAAATGGGGACAGGGGCTCTCCTAGAGTGACAGAAAATATCAGGTCTGGCCCACATATACTCCAGCACCCTCTCCAAAGCCCTGTGCAGGCTTCAGACACTTGAACACACACGCCTTGCTTTATATAAGTGGGGAAGGTATGGATAACTCTATCTGTGCTTATGCGATGCCCTCAACGTATGCCTCAAAAGAGAGGAAAGCGCTGACACCCTGATAGAACAAGCATTGAAGATACTGTGTGTTATGGATAGGGTAAGCTATTAGATTTATTTAATCAATTAAGATCCTGACGTGTTATTTACAGGATGCCTTTGGAGATAGAGTTGTAACTCATGGTCTGTCATGGGAAATTCTCTTCACCGAGGCCTTGAGGAGAAAGCATTCATTTTTTTATGGTGTCTGTTGGGGAGGGAAATTAATGCTAAGAAGGCAGTGATAATTTGCTGCTTTATAGGACTGAATTATCACCCTGTCAGCACTGAGACGAAAACCCTGAGCCATGAACAAATATACCTTTGCACCTGAAGCTGCCTGGAGTGTCTACCGTGAGCCCACATCATTTTGCGTCAGCTCTGTTGTTCTAGTAATTAATTCTGAAGGCTCCTGGATTTCACCTTGTCCTTTCATTTGCTGGGCATGCCTTAGCTTGGCACTGTGGTATTCCGTGCTCCTTCTCCAAGCTCATAAATCAAACGCAAACCCTTCCTGAAAATAAAAAGGGGATCTGTTCTGCTCTCGATGCACATGCACAACTTCCCAGAGAGTTAATGTGAGTTTGGCACATGCATGGGAGAGGTGGCTCAAACCCATGGACCAAAAAGTCACTGACATAGAAAAATAATTGCAAGAGAAACAGCTGTCTGAAAAGCAGGAGTACCGTGACTTTGGATCAAATACGTTGTCATATTATAAAATAGTTTTATTTGGCATTATCTGTTCTGCATTTGTGGCATCCTTACCTGTGGTCTATCTTTCCTTGCTCCATTTCTTACTGTCCCTTTTCCACACTGCATTTATTGACATAGGGAAAGGCATGGATTTTTCTCTAATCGCTCCCAAATGTTGAAGAAAGGTCTTTTGTCCTGTAGCTATACTGGTGTCATAGGGATGTGGAATGAGAGATGGGGTAGTAAAGGACTCTGTGTCCCTGCCCATGGCAGGGGGTTGGAACTAGATTTAAGGTCCCTTCCAACCCTAACCATTCTATGATTCTATGATTCTATGACTCCCATTGATGAGGGGATGATTGCAGGCCTCAGTCTTCCTCTTCCTCAGGCTGAGCAGACCCATACTGATGGGCCTGGGCATCACCCATGGGCTTCTGGACTCTGGATGCCCAGAATAAAAAGGCATACATTTATCTTAGGGGCAAAGGACATCCCTCTTTCCTCCAGAAAAAGCTACAGATGCTCTTCTTTCCTCTGAAACACACATGGTTGCCGGGCAAGAGCTTCTACAGCTCAGACTCTAGGCTGCCTCCAACCTGGAGGGTACATTCAGTTGGGGACAAACGGAGCTAAATTTGTACTAGGAGTCTGAGCCACCAAAGATTCAGAATACAGTTAAAGCACCCATGTGCATGCTCTCAGTACACTCCCAATTGTGTACAGTTACTGAGCTAACAAAGAAAATGAAACAGTTTTAGTCTTCTGTCAAGAAGTGCCATATAATTCAATAACAATATGCTCCCACACGGCACAGGGACTGTTCTAGAGGAGGGCAAGGCACCCCTACACCAGCACCCATTTACTATTTTCTATGTTCAGGCATAACCTCAGCAGCCCCAGTTGCCTGCCAGCCCATGGGATTTTCCAGCTGTTGGTATTTGCCTCGTGGTCCCACAGCAGGTAACTGGTCAGGTCAGTGGTGTCTACTTTGGCACCTTCAACAGCAAAGAGACATTTTACTTGAGCAGGCAGAGAGTACAGCCCAGGATTGCTGTCCTGCTTGCTTTTCAGAGCAGGAGGATCTGGGATGTCTCTCTGTCACTTTGCAAAGCCAACAGCTCTGATAGAGCGAACGGGAGCTGATCAAACACTTTTTGATGACCTGAGTTGCACTTATTTCCCATCCCCAAAATGCTCATTCAGCAGAAGTACAAATTTTCCTAACTGGGCCGGTTGTAACAAGCCAGGCAACATTTAAGAAAAGGACTGTTTTGACATTTTCAAATTGCAGGGTGCTTCACTCAGTGCAACTCAGTCTCAGGCATTTCTGGCATTTCTACAGGAAACAACTAGGGGAAAAAAAAAACCAGGTGTAAAGTGTTTATTTTGATGAGTTATTTTTCATGTTTTAGGATCTGAATTTCATGTGCAGATTTGAAATTGGAATTGGGGTGTTTTTCAGACTCCTTGAAATTTTTGTTGGGGGAGTGAAGGGGAGCCATCTCCCACCCAATCCTAACAGCAACAAGGGGGGGATATCAAAGTGACCATGGAATTGATGAAATGGCTACCCACTGCATGGGGATTGAGGAACAATTGCACTTCATTCATCGATATTTGCAAAAAGCTTTGGTGTCCCTGGATTCATGCAGCTCTAGATGGGTCATGGGTAATTATTTGTATAAAAAAAACCAGTGGGACAATGTTGTTCAGCCCTGAAGTCATTGAAAGACGTTAGCGAGTTTGGCTTCGAGGGTGGTGGAGCAGGAGTGTGAAAGCCGATTATCCAGCTTGGATTCTCCCTTGAGTAATTTCCATCGTTCCCATTTAGCTTTTATTTGTTCTCTAGGAAGCCTGATTATAAATAAGAACCAGGCTGCCTTCAAACACATTTTCAGACAGCCTGCCTGCACCAAAAGGACAAAACTCGGTAATTGGTCTGTGTGGCTGGCAACCATGATATCATTTGCTAGGTACAATCCCTTTCTCCATACTGTACCTCTAAAAGGGTCTTGCTTTAGAAGGATTACCATACAGAACAGGCATTTCATAGCAAAAAACTCATCTACATAAACAGGCATTTCCCAGAATGTAGGAAACAACCACTTATATCAGTGTTAATCCAACCTCTGCCCTATCCCTGTGGATAACCAAACAGCCGTAGAAAACAGGCATATGTTAAATGCAAAAGAAAATAGAAAATTAACAGCACAATATTACATTACTCCTTTCTGCAATTTTTAGTCTCATTCTATAATTACTGCATCGACTGAACGTAGTGCACAGAAGCAGATGCAGCTCTTCAGGGAGGCATTTCATTTAACATCTCAGCCTCTATGCTTTCACTGGTAAATCTTCTGAGATTTTCAACAGGGCTAGTATTTATCGTTACCCTTATTTCACCGCTCTACGAAAGTAGTCACAGTGCTTTCATAGCTGCATCTGCAAGGCTGAAGGAAAACCCAGCTGGGTCTCCCCTCCACCAACACTTTGTATCCAACATTTACTTCAGCAGTCAAATCCCACTGCACTACAAGAGCAAAGGATTCCACTGTGTTCCAGCAGAAAAACTAGAAAAAGAGAAAAAGCAGTTGCTGCTCCATAAGGTGATCAATGTCTGAGCACCCTTCAGCTACACGTCCCATTCATCATCTCGCCTTGCCTAGCACAACCTTCACATTCTCTATCTGATCACCTTTCATACTGGAAAAAATCGAGCAGCATCCAGGAGAGCAAGGAAATGGTGATTGGAAGGGTTTATCCAGACAGCAAATACCGTATCCATCCATCACGAAGACAAGAACAGCTCTGGCACTCCATGCCATGGGGGCTGCAGGCTGCTGGGAGCGCTGGCGTTGCTCTGCAGAGGAGCAGTGGCTGGCTGCACAGCTGTGGCATCCAACAAACACCCAAGCACACAGCAATCTGCCCTTTCTGGTGTCAGCAGGGACATGGTCCTCTGGCCTAAATCTCAGCCAGGGCTTCCAAGTGCTTTCTGTGGAATGCCTGAACACTCCTGTGTCTGTAATGCAGCAACACAATTAGTCCTTAAATTTATAATCTCTGTTTCACTGAAGGATTTTGAAAGCATTTGCACTACTGACTGTCACAACATTCTGCAGAGCTAATCTGCTTTTCACTCATCGTCAGGATGGAGAAAACAAGACAGTCTTCCAAAGCACCTCCCTGTGTGTATCCCAGATGACCCCTCTCCAACATGCAAGGGCCCAGCACTTCTTCAAATTTCTGGGCAAGTCCTTTCTCCGAGGCCCAGGGCCGCCCTTGAAATGCAGTTTGTTCTGTGCTGGTGAAACTGTTCCCATTGGATGGGAGATTGACTGGAAAATGGTCTGGGTTCAGGGTAACATCAGCCTTGAGCATTGCAGTAATAGAATAATTCATCTCAGAGACATTTTTCCCTGTCAGAGTAAATGTAATTATGTATGTGATATGAAGGAACAGCTTCCCAAGTGGAGAAGCCAGTTAAACCTGATTTGTGTCCCCAAGGACAAGTTTCCCTGTGAAGTTTCTGGTGTCTAATAAAGACTGAGCCTCTGCTGGCTTTCTTCTAGTTAGGGCCATTGCTAGTGGCTCTCTTCTGTCTACCTGTTTATTCTCACACAACTGAAAAATTCCCCATCTTTGGGGGAAAGAATAATGCTTTCTGTCTGAAATCTCTGGGTGCTGCTATGCTCCCACTCCAACCCTCTGCCTCCCCTCCAAAAAAAAAGGAAAACCCAAAAAACATATGAAGGCTGATGCAGCAGATCAGTCTGTCTGCACTGAAGACAGAGGGGCGCAGACTTGTATTTTACTTTTTCATCTAAGACCCGGGATTTGGCTAAGACGCAGAAAAGCTTGCTGGAAACCAAACAGAAAGGGCTTCTGTCCAACAGGGCAGACTCCAGATCAAGGATCCCATTAGATTTTTAGCAAATCAGCAAAAATCAATCAGTGTAAAACAAATTTTGCAGCCTTGTGCAGCTATAGCTAATGATACTTATTGAGTATAAGGACACTGAATGCCCTAATCGGCACCAGTTCCCACGCCCGCATAACATTCCCTCTAATTCATTCCCATGCTTCTTTCTACTCCCATGCCTTGCAGTGCAGGACAGAGCATGGAGAAATCCTTTCTCGGAGCCTGAAGTGGAGGGTTTGGGGAAGAGGACTATAAGAGATGCTGCTCCTTATGGGCCATCAAGAGAGAGAGGAAAGGGAAACCACCTCCAGCCTGGTATGGCAGAGCCAGAGGTACCAAAATGCACTGTGGTGGGTAAAAGCTCCCTTTGTAGCTTCTCCCATTCCCAGCTACTCTGTATAGGTACTGGAGGAGAAAAGCATCCTGTGTGTTGGACACTGGGTTCACATCTGCGTGAACACCACGGGAGCTAACATACCCCAGTGTCCCACCCCAACAGAGAAGAAAATTGAGTGTAGACAACTTCTAATGGAGCAGGTTTCCTAACATTTCCAGGGAAGAAAAATAATTCATAGACAGCTGTTGAACATTTAGGCAACAGAAAACCTTCCGTGTCGCTAATTTCCAAAGATTTATGCCCAGATCTTCACCTCTAGACATCGCTAGGTCTTTGCTGGACCTGGCATCCCCTGTCCCAGCACAGGGCTCATCCCTCACTCTAGCCCGTGGCAGGGATGGTGGCTCATGACTGCAAAATCAAAGCCTGAGCTAGAGAGCACTGTGTGGTATGAGGCAGTCTAGCCAGCTGATGCTAACCACATGTCTAAATCCCAGCAAAAATGCCTGTGACAATAACCTATTTGCTATAACTTGCTTCTCTGAACTTTGAATTCTCCTTTGTTGCTTTGTTTTGGTTTTGCAGCGTGCCCTGACAGCTTGGGTGATGGGCTCAAAGCCTGCCTTTGGGCTGCGCTTTCTTTCACTAAAATCCCACCTACCTTGTCTCATGCGTTCCTCCCTCCTGCTTTGCTTCTCTTTAGAAGTGTCAGTTATTTGTGGGTTAAGGGATTCACTGGGACTCTTGTTCAAAATGCAAACCAAGAATTATCAGAATTGCAGTCCTTGCACTCTATAACGTTAATCTGATTCTGAACCTTAGCCAGGTTGGTTACAACATTTTTGAGACTGGTTTTTGTTTTTCCCCGTGGAGCAAGCTACCTGAAAGAAGGAAAGCAGAGTAAATCCCACTCCTGCACCTCTCAGTCAGAGCTTAGATGCTGGGGAGCCCCCAAGGTAGCCATGTGCTCCTTGCCAGAGATGGTTGTGAGCAGCCAAGGTGGGGAAGCAGGCAGGATCACCCTCCCCAAAGCTCTCCCCAGCCTCCTGTGGCTCAAGCCTAAGAAAATAATTACATTCTAGCCATAAACTACCATTATAAAACTTACCTCCTAGCACAATGCAATGTACCTTCAGATGGAGGACTAGAGAAACCGATGCACCTTACTGCTGCATGCACGTTACCAGCGCAAGTCTGGTACCAGGAAGGGGTACTGAGCCCCAGCAGATCTGAGCTGTAACAGCACATCTTCCCAACATCTTTAATTTCTACTTTTAGCTCTAAAATGTATGATGCCACCCAACAAGGGACAACAATCACAGTGATATTGAGGATGCCAACAGGAGGAATTCTGCCTTCCAAAGGGCACAGCCTTGTGAGGTTTGCAGCTGGTGTTACCTATTGCTGGGAACAAACATCTCCAGTGACATTAGAGTTTGATGGATACAGCACTTAATATCTAACCTTCTCCTCCATGGAGAGTGAGGTCACCTTTCTGCATGACTCACAGCAACACTTCTAGCTCCAGACACAGCCCTGCTCGTGTCAAGCAGGACCATGCTGCCTCATTGCACCAGTGACATGCTGGCCAAGTTAGGGAGTCAGGTGTTTCTTTCTCCCATCCCTGTTGGGTATCTAAGACACTCATGAAACAGTGAGTCAAAAAAAAAAAAAAGCAAACTGGGCCCAAACTCCAGCCTGTGCAAATTAGTGTGTACAGAACACCACAGAGCAACACTACATACTTATCTGGTAACCTTAATTACTAGGGTGGGATTTCATTAGCAGAAATTAAAGGCATTTACCATTAGGTCTTTCTGGATTCCAAGTCCATCAACACCATCATGCATACATTCATTTTAGACATAGAAAAAGAGGCCAAAACTTCTCACCAGATGTCTGATAGGCATTAGTTTTCTATTAAATATTAATATGTTTTAGGGATGGACACACTGTGCAGCATTATCATGTTCAGTTCCTTCGGGATGTAGGGACTCAGTGAAGATTCAATTAGAGCACCGCTGTGGGTCTGGGAATACTTACTGCTGATCTGCCACAGACTACGCTAATTGTCTTGTTCGTGCCAAAAAATTCACCAGTTCTGCTCGTTAAGACAGCAACTGCAGCATTTACCTTCCTATGGGAGAAAGCACAGGGGAAGAGAGACATCCTAACCAATTGCATTCACCCTGGAGCATCTGAGTTCGACAGCTCCTCTGGGTGGGTCGGCAAGCACCTGATCCAAAGCACATCGAAGGAAATAAGTATTTTTCTGGAGACTTCAAGGGATTGACAGAAGATCCCAAGGCAACAGTCCACATCAAACTGGTTTGGCATGAACTGTCTGTGGCTTGAAGCTGGAAAGACTGAGTTTGGCTTTTCCTTCATCTTTGGACTCAATCCTTGCTCAAAGTCAGGTTGCATTGACTGAAATGTCCAGAGGCTCTGCGGGTTTTCCTGACAGCCATAAAGCCCAAGATACCTACACAGGCCCATTAGGACCTGGAATACAGTCCATATTCTTCAGAAGTGCCAGGTAGCATCGAAACTAAACCAGAAATATTAGTCCTGCTAAAAACGCAACTAACAAGTGGGATTTACCAAGGAAAGCCAAAACTAATTGCAATCTAGTGATAATGAAGGAACTGGATTGGTTTTCTACAATTGCCTTGCATTAGCTTTGCTGTGCTATCCATCTGCAGAACTCTCATGTATGCTTCCTACTGTACAGCACAGCTGCTTAGAGCTGGCAGGAACAGAGAGATCCTTCAGAATTAAAAGACCTGACCTATCACAAAAGATGTATTTTCATTTTTGACAGTCAAAACCAAGACAAAAACATTGGCCCAATTTTATTGAAAACTAGATCTAAAACATTCCAGGCAAACACTTATTTTTCCTGTCAACTGTTGTGCTTCCAGTCATCTTTTACAAGAGGGGAAAAATAAATAGAAAAAAGCCAAAAGCCTAAGTAAGCCCCACTCAATTTCCAGGAAAAATCTTAGTTTCTTAATCAGAACTTTCCATCATAAAAAGGTTTCAGGCACTTTACAACCAACCAAAACGTGAATCGGCATAATTTCTCAGGTATCCCAGACAGCTTCCCTGATCACATCTGATTCACGATGCTTTCACTGGGCGGCAATTGAGGGCATCACCTTGCTTGTGTCTCCTGCGCTGTGATGGAGGGTTCAGAGGACGGTAATGGCTCAGGACACTGCTCAGTGACCACAGCCACTGCTCAGTGACTGCCTCAAAATACAATGGGCTCTTCTTAACAGAAAGGAACAAATTATGTCATGGAGAAGAGTCAATGTCATCTCCAGGACATGGGTCACCAAACCTTTGACCCTCAAGGTCACCTTTGGGCCAGAAGCTGCTGGATGCAACTTGTCAGGAGCCATCTCCCGAGTCACCTGCATGCATGGGGTGGGTGGTGACACCTCTCTAGCTCATAGCTGCACTGGTGACCATGTTCAAGGGTGACTTTGGAGGTGGGTACCAACTCATTCAAACACATTACTGCAATGTTAATGAACCAGCCCTCCCACTCTGATTTAGGTCCTTGACAGTTTTGAGGAAGCTCCTTGGGCAACTTTAGGTTCTTGAATGTCATTTCAAAATATAGACAACTGGAAGGAGGTCTCCAGAGGCAACTGTGTCATGTAGACACCTGATTACTACTGAAAGACTACGGGACTTGAGCACATTGCTTTCTCTAATGTCCATGAATGCTTCCTCCTTAGCAGCCTGCAGGGATCTGCTTTAAAACATGTGGCTTTTCTGTCATCTCGGATCTGACTGAAAAACCAACAGGAGTTTGGTACCTCTTTGCTTCCAGCTCTTTGAACATCAGCAATGCTCGGTCCCTTCACAGTCAGCTTTGGTGAGACAGCTGTTAAAAATCCTAAGGCCATTCTCAGCCAGAGTCTTGCAAATCCCAAAAGGTGTCTATTTGCATCACTGGCCTCCCAAGTCTGTTTGCAGCTACTTAAATCACTTTATAATGAGACTGAGAAGCATCAAACATAGGAAGAGGTTCCTCCTTTCTCACAGTGCCAGAGCATTTCTTTCCTGCTCTCCCCCCCCCCCCCCCCCAACCTGCTCTGCCGGGTTTTGTCCTCCTGCCCTGCAAACTGAGATCCAGCAACTGTCACATCATATTTCTGAAATCATTGCTTACTACTGCCACCATGGACTGAAACATGGAGGAAGAAGAAGGAAGTTCAGAAGAGGCCAGAAAGTAAAGACTAATTTAGAACATTATGGAGATGAAAAAAAACCCTAATCTAATTCATTTAAAACCAGATGAGCTGCAAAGGGTAAACATTAACAGGCTAAACAGAGAGTATGTGAGGGCTGGGAAGAGGGGGAAGGTGTCCCTGCTTAATATTGGAGGCAATTTAAATGAAACAAGAAGGCAGAAGAAGCTGAGAGACAAAAACATATCCCTGAGCCGGGCCCTTTAAGAACAGTTGCAATTGAAATGGAGGAATTAAGAGCACAGCAGCTGAAGGCTGGAATAAGATTGATTTAAGACTAGATACAATTTAAAGGCAAGGCAGAGGTGGAAACAGAGGCTGGAATGAAATCAATTTGCAGCAAGATACGATTTAAACTGATGAACTGATGTGAGAACTGGAGCTGGGGGAGGGAAAAGGGGGATGGGGAGTCAGCAGCTTCAGGAGAGATGTGGTATGAACCCGCTGCTCAGGTGCTGGGGAGAGGAATAGTGGGTTTGGGTGCTGCTTTTGCTGGAGGACAAAGGGCTGGTCATGAAAACCTGCACAGAGCCCAAATCTGATGTGAAGGAGACAAGGAGACAGCCTGAAACTGTCCTCATGAACTTGAATAGGCACAAAATGATGGTGTTCAACTGGTGATGCCTAAAATGTTTCTTATCCTAAACTATTATTACCATTTTATCGTGATGCAGGGCTCTAAACACAGTGATGTGCGTGAGATGGGTGAACTTGGGCAAACAACCACAAGGGCTGCCATCCAAGGAGCCCAGCACCTAACAGGGCAGGTCACAGCTTTCCCTAAGGTCTGTTCAAAACAATCAGGGTGTTTGATAGGACCTTACTCAATTGTTTTTAAATTAGGACTCAGCTGAACATGTTTGCAAAGACCCACTTTCAAGGTTCCTTAAAAAACAAAAAGAAGTGTGTATCCACTATAAAAGGACTAATTATTGCCACTAATTTCTGCCACTAATTTCTGCTCACTGTTGCCATTGCTACGTCAGAGTTTGTACACACAGAAGGAAGTGCTAGAAGGATTCAGTTCAACCGAGATTTAGCAGCTTATTCAGACACGCTGAAAAAAACCCCAGCAATTCAACAAGAGTATCAACCATACATTTTCCAGGCTGCTGAGAAATGGCTTCTGCAGGTACCTGGCTGCATTCTTGCTTCAAGGCTGCCTGTTGCTTTTCAGGAGTTGGTTGGCATCCAGTCCTGTCTGCACCAGCAAGTCGCACCTCTGGACCATCCCCACCTCAGCATCCCTGGTGCTGCTGGGTGGGATGCGTGCTGGGTGCCTGTCCTTGGTGCAGCAGGTTTGGCAGAGAAGAGCTCTGCAGGTAGAAATTCAGGGAGTAGGAGTGGACACAGCACATCCACACTACTGCTTCACCTGCTTCATCCCAGGTGGGAGCACCAGCTGGGGTTTCCCTTGGGTGATAGAGGATGGGTGCTGTGGTCAGCACTGATGTGCGAGAAGGTGGTCTCCAAATTTCCAGGATGGGTGGAAAACCATCCAACAAGGGGCAGCTCATGTCTGCGACAGCTTTTGCATTATCTGTATCAAAACACATTCAGAAATATCAGCGGATTGGTGAGGGAACATGGGAGACAGGATTAAGGCCACGGTTGCACCATATTAAGTGGTGTTGCTGAAAAATTCAAGCTAGTCTCTTGTACCACCGTAGATCAGGAAAGTGCCATTGGAATCTGCATTGGTGTGAAAGGGGCCTGGGTAGAAACAGACACTGGATGTGGAACTGCAAAGGGCAGCCTGGGATGGGTTGGCTGCAGATCCCGTGGATATGAGAAGGAGAGACCCAAGTTACCCTTGTACTGCCTTTCCCATGGTACCTCCCAGGGCTTCCCACCTGGCTGAAAATAATAAATAAAAGGTCTGATCCTCCTCTTACTCACATAGGGTTAAGTCAGGAGCAACCTCACCTTCAAGCCAGTGAAGAAGGAGACTTAGAAAATAGACTGTGCCTACCCTTTCTTTCCAGCATGTTTCTGGATTAGTCTTTTCCTCTCCTGCTCCCATTAACAAAGGAGGGGGAGGAAAGGAGGAATACGTGCTTCCACATTTATCTCTCATGGTGAATTTTAAAAATATATATACACTCCAGACTTCCCCTTTCTAGTTACTATTGATTCTTTTGTTGTTTGTTTGTTTTGTTGGGGTTGTAACAGTTCCAGGGTGGAAAACGGGGAGCTATGCATGACAGAGTAATTGTGGTGCTTTATGAAGTCTCTCTGTAGACATGTCTGCAAGCAGGAAGCAGCGTGGGTGGGTGTGTAATGTACAGGAGATGCCCTGTAAATAAAGCAGAGGATTGCCTGAAGGAAGAACAGGGAACAACAAAGGCTGCACAGAACAAAGTGGCTGCAGAACATAATGTGCTAAACCTGAAACTCAGCAGAGAAGGGACTGGATGTAGAGGGAGGGGGTGGGGGAAAGACAAAGAAACCCTAATACCTTTAAGAGGGGAAATTTTACATCGCTAAGTCATTTATAGAAATAAAATATATTTTAAGTCAAGCAGGAATAATTATTGGTCCAACTAAATGCTCACTGGGCAATCCGGATGTAGTTCAGGAAGAGCAGCGGATGCTGTGTGTTATTCTTGCCAAGATATAAATTTATTCCCTTTATGTGTATTTCAACAAACAATGCTGTGATTAAATGAATGGATTGATGGCAGTGTGTAGGGGGACATACTGGCCTTTCCACAGAGAGGCACACACTCCTAAAAGTACTGTATGTTATAAACTTCATCCCCTGGATCACTAGATGTTTTTTGAACCCTGGTAGTAAGAGACATCATCTCTTACCTCCACATTATTCCTTGTGCTCTGAGTCTGACAAACAGACCGGACAGCTGCTGGACCAAGATGAAACATGGAAGTGAGCATCCATCTCGTCGCTGTAGAGGACAGCAGTGCCACCTCGATGGCACCATGACTGGCTTTGAGGGCTGATGTGGATGTACAGTTCTGAGCAACTCTGGATCCAGGGGGATGAAGCACACGTCGTATGCCTGACATGTGAGACTTGGGCACTGGCACGTGAGAAAGAGAAGGTCTGTCTCATGCAGGAAAGCCCAGCTACAGTCAAGGCCAGCTTGTGTGCAAGATGCCAAGTGAGGAGCAAGGAAAACCAACAGAGAGAGATATGGGTAGCTCAGAAGAGCTACAAGAATGACGTTCACGTTGGAGTTCCCACATCACCTTGGTGTTGAGGCATCTCAAGGAGGTCCCTAAATTGGAGCCTGATGTCCGAGACTGCTTTTTTACTCAGCTGAAAGTCACTTAATATTACCTTCCCTGCAACTTTCTGCTGAGGAATGAGAACACAGCTGGATACATCCCATTGGTCCAAGGCAATTCAGTTGGGCTCTTAAGTGCAGGTGACATGAATGGAAACAAAATCCAAGGCAGTGCAAGTGCCATTTCTTTGGTGTTGTAGTGTGTCAGCTGAGAAATAGAGCCTTTCCCTCCCCAGACCCCACAACTCAGATCTTTAAGGAGCAGTAAAGGTTTCCTGGAGAAGGCAGAAAGACTTTAGCACAGGAAGAGACTAGTTTATGACCTTGGCCTCTCCCAGCCCCAGGAGCCATGGAATGGACACTCGGAAAGCTTCTCCCACTTCTCACCAGTTCCCAAAGGGTGGAGAATAGAATGGCCTCCAAAAGAGCCATTTCATGTCTTTGCAGGGAGAGGGACAATAAGGGTAGGGCAGCAGTTTGCCCAGGGCTCAGCAGCCATGCCTGAAACATACTCACTGAAGGCCGTGGGCGCGTCAGCACACGTGCATAAATACCCACTGTTTGCCATATCCCAACTCCAGTAAATCTATCACCAATCCATGAAGTCGCCGCGCCACTAAGTCTAATAGTCTAGACTAAACAGAAAAAAAACACGGCAGAGTTTAGCCCTATACACTTCCCAAAGGATTAGCTGACTCTACAGCGGGTAGGTTTGAGCTAATGCAGATATATGGAGTGTAGCGTGAACAACTGGTGTCAGCCAGCAAAGCATCGATGTGGAGAGAGAGCACTGCCAGCTTCCCAGCCCAGACACTCCCCACGGGATGGTGTTTGAGCGTATCCCCAAGATCACAGGCTTGCTTTCACGGATGCTGTGAACATCCCTGCGCAGCAGCGAGCACCCTCATCCCATGGCCCAGGCAGGGGAAAGCGGTCACCATTGCACAGTTCACGGGGCAGCTGCGTATAAACCCAGGTGACAGTTTTGGCATCAGCTTGTTTCAATGCCATCCCCACCTCTCCCCAGCATCCCATAAATAAGTTGTAAAAAAAAAAAAACCTTTTTCAGCACTTTCAAAATAAAATGCTTTGATTTTATTAGTCCATCAGCTTTTTGTTGCCACATCTACTCCTCTTGCCTTTAAAAAGGTATTTAGTGATTTCAACAGTGACATACAAATCTATCTCTCTATTTCACAACCAGCCCCGTGGCCAGGTAGATCCACAGACCAAGCACTTACTGCTATAAGTTAATCCTTCAAATTCTGCAAAAAAAAAAGATGAAAGTAAAGGAATCACCTTACTCAGTAGGAAACAAGGATAGGTTCTCTCTTCTCTAGGTTTAACCAGCTGCTATCCCCTTCTTATCTGCCAAGCCACAACCCTAAAGCAGGGTCTGCTCACGGAGGTTTCCATGGCCCCAGGGTGACCACAGATAGCCTGCAGCTGCTCCCCAGCAGCCTACCCCCGCCCCGGTGTTTTCAGTTAGTATCATGATGAAGGGAGTTCAAAGTTGTCTACAAGAAATGCTGGGAGCTCAATATTTGGAGATTTCAGCTGTTCCCCATCCTTCCTGGCAATTAGCAGATCAAATATGTAATACCAGAATGCAGAGAGGGGCAAAAAATCCCCAGAAACGTCTGGAAATAGTGGAGCATTGGGCTGTCCTGGCTTTGTGCATGCTGAATGTCTTGGGGGAGCTGGCGCTCGTTAGCACCTGGCTGGTTTGGGGTCCCTACCATTAACCATGCCTGGAGTCACTGTATTCCCTCATGTCCACCCCATTCTCTTCTCAGGATTTCCCTCAAGCATCCACTTTTAAGGCATTTTAAACTCACCCTAAAATGATCGTTCTTGTGGAGACCAACTGCCACATGGGTCTGACATGCCAAGAACCCACCTCTGTCCTTCCACAGCGATCCAACACAGTTGCTCAAAAATTCCTGTCCACAACCAAGCGTCAGCAACGTGCAAAGGAGTCCCTCTCCCTCGTGTCCCTTTTCTCAGTTTGTGAATGCTGCACTTTTCTTGTCCTTTGTCGTTAGCTTGATTTTAAACAGGCTGAGAATGAAAGAAAACCAGACATTTCCAGTACTTTTAAGCCCCATTTGGTCTAATTAAAGAAGTCTTTAAAAAAGAAAAAAGGGGAGGAGGGGGGGAAAGCAATAACTTTTTAAAACTTGTTCTGAATGCAAAGGAAAATGGACTCCACTGTATGAGTAATTCAGAATTAATTGTAAAATTACGTTATTCATGCAATACTGGTTGAGGGAAAGAATAAGCACTCTCAAAGTCATTAAAGAAAATCCCAGTAAAATATTACTTAGCTGATGCGTGTAGTCTTACTGGCCCTTAAGGGAATGCGTGCGGCAGAAATGTCCAATTTATAGCTCAGGGTCTGTCTATAAATATGTAGTCCAAACCTACCTCTCTTTGTAGATCCAAGGAGGGGGGAAATGTTTATCTGCAGGATATTATGGCTGACCTAAGACCGTGGTTCAGGAAAGCATCGCTATTCAGGAAAGCACAGGGCACATAATTAATTTAAAGTCATTGGCTTTGAACTGAGGCTTCAGACCACAAGCAGTTTCTTTCTTCCTCAGCAATTGCTTATTATCCTGTGTGACATGTGAATTCAGGGCGAGATTTTTACACAAAAGTGACGCAAAGTTGTCCAAAAGTTACCGTGCTGCGAGCATGACTGGGAGGGGCAGCGTCATTGCACTGACACATCTTCCCCCTCGACCTTCTGCCTGCAGCGACAGAGGGGTTGTCTCAGCCGGGTCACATCATTTTAGGCATGGGGAAGGGACTTTTGATCTGCAGTGAAACTGAAAGCGGTTTGACTGCGTTCATCACAAGCAAGAAGGGCCTGGGGAGGTGGAGGAAGGGAGATGTGCCCAGCTGTGCTGCTGGTGATGTCCCTGGGGGGGCCCGGCTGCTGCTGAGCAGGGCAGGGGATGGGTGATGCTTCTGCTGGGCTGGAGCCTGCCCCAAGGGCAGAAATTGCGGTCTCTGCTTCAGTAGGAACAGCAGTCCCCATCCTCCAGCCTCACCTACACCCTCCACGCACCTCTTCACATGTCAGTGGGTCTTTGATCAGCTTTGTGGGGAAAAGGTCTGGTTTGGTTACTCTTCCTCCTGCTATTTCTCCTTACATCTGTCATCTGTGATTTTTCCTCCTGATAGTCCCCAACTCAGAGTTGTTGCCATACAAATAAATAGAAAAAGAAAACAGGAAATAGCAAAGACAGTGCTTGCAGTACTATCAAGCAGAAATTACATTTAACCTTAACACCGGGATGAAATTAAAAGCATTTATCCCGGCACGTCCCAGTGCCAGCAAGTGTGCAAACAAGATCCCAGAACCAAATGGTTGCAGCAGCTGCAGACCCAGCTTCATGTGGGACGGGTGTTGGCTGGAGGAGCTCCTGGAGCTGTGGTTCCGGACCAATGGGCACTGGCAGAGTGCGCAGGAGACCAGACAGACCTGCAGCCCCAGGACACATGCAGGGAGCGCAGCGAGGGAGTCGCAGCATCCGTCTGACCGCAAGCAAAAAGAATATTCCCATGGAATTGGCTGGTCTCTTTTCAGTCCCAACGTATCTCGACAAATTTGAGCATATTGAAAATATATTATGTCACGGTATGGAGTGGATTTTAAACGCACCAATTGGCTCGCTCTGTAACATTTTAAATACCTGTTCGAGTGCTGCCACATGGCATGGCAGGGTGTAACCGTGGGTAATGAGATGAAATTGAGCAAAGGAAAATTAAGGCCAAATAACAGGAGCAAATTTCTCGAGAATGAGGTCTCTCATTCCCAGAACATGTCCAGGCTGGAGAGCCGGACTGGGACAGCTGAGCTATGGGGAGGGCATTTCAGTGCACCCAGTGCAGAGCACACCCACCCTGGCAGCACAGCCCCCACAGCCCCTATGGACTGTGGGGTCCTGCGTTGGAAAGTCAGCAGGGCCCCTGCATGAGCCCAGAGCTGGCTGAGCACAGCAGAGCAGGCAGCACCCAGGACAAGATGTATCCCTGGGACCCTGTTATTTTACTGGCAACTCCCTCGAGTCCCAGTTCTGCCTGCAAACCAGAGGCCAGGGGAGCTTGGTGCTTTTTCTTCAAGAAAGCCCTCCAAGAGAGCCTTTACAGCTAATGGTGGAGTTGCATGAGGGGTGGAGAGGATTGAGGAAGATCGATAGTCTGTCTGAATGTAAAGTAACCCAAAAGGAGATGCAGAAATGGCAGCAAACTGACAATAGGGCCTCACTTCTCCTTGCCATCTTCTAGGACCATCTGACTGAGGAGCCACCCATGTCCTGCAGTCTGCACCTCCATCCTCACCCACAGCCATGGAGAAAGTGTTTAGACCTGATGGGTCTGACCTTCAGGATTCGGCACTTCACAGCAAATTTGAGATCAGAGATGAAAAGCTTTAAACACAGCATGTTATGCCCAAGCAGACACATGCACAATACGGGAAACTTCAGGTCCTACCACATTATCCACGGACTTTTCCTGTATCCCCTCAGCTGTAGCTCCACAGTTCCCCTTCACAATTTCTTACTGGTGACCCACCAGTAAGGGTTGGTGATGGAGCATTTCTGTCCTTCCTGTGACTTCACACCCTTTTCTGCCGAAGCGTGTTTGTACTTTTGCAGGTGTATGTGGGAACAGCCCATACCTAATTCCCATTTGGGATTTACTCCTGGAGTCAATTCTAACAAATACGGGCACAGCCACAAAGCATGACAGCGTCTGGAGAGGGAACCTGTGTCCTGCAGAGGTGGGATAGGCAGAGGTGTCCTGGGGTTTGCATCTCAACCAGTGATGCCGGAGTGAAACATGCACAAACTGCACAGGGATTTTTGGTATGGGGATGTTGCTTCCAGGCCTGGAGGGCGCTGAGTGGTTTCATCACCTGTTAAGCCCTTCTCAAAGCCTGGCCATGTATTTTAATGAGCATTCCAGTTGTGCTATAGAAAGCCTTTGTAGAACACTGGCCAGCTGCCTAGAAAATGACTGAATGAGAAACTTCTGCTTTCTGGCTGTGGAGTCATCGGTTACCTGGCTGTCTTCGGCTGCTCCGTAGCATGTCATCGAAGGACAATTCATTCATTCATTCATTCACAGCAAACTCCATTAACCTCGTATGTGAGCCAAAAGGGTTCTGAATCTTGAAGATGCCCCATGAGTCTCTCCATGACACCAGCTAATTATCTCCTCATTAACAACAACATTAGCATTCCATTTGATATATACAAGTTAATTTGTTAATTGCACTTTAATTACAAAGTTATTAAGAGCTCAGAGGCATTCAACAGAAGATTGCAATTAACATAAGCTGCAAAATTGCTCCTAGCAATTTGGAGATGTTATCGGAAACTGATTCTCTGCGTTCAGCTGAAGATGGAAAAGAGACAGGAGATTTATGGGCTGACATCGTGGGTTCCCTCTGCGCTCTCTGAAGATGCCTTCACTCGCACCCTGGAAGCACCAGGAGCTGCCATGTTGAAATACTATTCACATAACTGATTCCTCTGGCTCCTGTTTCCAGAAGCTCCGCTCCTCACTGTGTCCTCAGCAGAGGAGGGAGGAAGAAGCAAAGAAGGTGTCCAGAGGGCTGAGAGGTCTCAATAACTCACATGAAGCATTTGGCATCTCACAGATCAGGCCTGCACATAGACATGAACCTGCAGGTACTGTCTTCTGTTGTGGAGAACCCATAGTAAGAGCATACTCCTCTCCAGCGTTGAACCGTGCCTGCACACTACATCAGTTATCACCCGCAGTGCCAAGGATGCTGAGCACCCAGCCATCAGTTCACAGAGCGACTCACATCTGTTCCACGCAGCTTCCTCATTCCTCATTTCATGGGAGTGAAAGCTGGGGACTGCAGCTCTCCCACCAAGCCGCTCCACCACCACTGCAGAGGGGTCTCCCAGGACGTGGCTACACCTTGGCCATGCTTCTTCCCAACCCCATGTGCACCAGCACCTAAGGTTAGGTTACCTCCAAACCACTGAACTCTCCGTGACTGAGACCAAGGTCTCCAACCCTTACAGCTACAAAAAAAGAAAATACCCTGCTGTAACCAGGCACCATGTACCAAATAAAATTAAGGCGTTTGTTGGCTCCTCCCCAGCGTGCTGGTGTTCATGACTAATGCCACGATATGCCCTGTGCCTCCTGAAGAAAACCAGGCAGTGGAGAGTCCCCTGGGCTCGATGAGATTGCCTGTTCTCTTTTTCTTTCTTTCCATTTATCTGAAGTGTCTTACTGCAGAGTCATTTTTTAGATTAGGTGTCAGATCTGCTGGAAAAATGCACCAGTGAATATGGCCAGTAGCCATGCAGCCAGACGGGCCAGAGCCCTGTCACTCCTAAATAAAAGGGGCACTGGATGGGAAAAAGCAGGACACTGGCCATAGTGCATGCCAAACCCAGAAATAAATGATAAATAGGTAGAATTTACAAATTAATTTAAAATAAAATTTCACTTTCCTGCTGGCCTTACTAATCATGAATTTCTTGAATGTTTTTGTTTCATACCTTATGAAACACCATGAGTTATGAAATGCCAATGGCACTTTATTAAAAAAGGCCCAAAGAAATCTTCTAACTTCTTTGAAAAAGGACTTGTAGGGAATAATCACCAGCCCAAGGATTAGGGCATCCTAAAGAATGGGAGGAAAAAAAGAGAATTACATCCCCGCTAGAGAATTCTATAAAACGGTGTTCAGAAACCATGCAGATACAGAAAGGAATTTATTCCCTATAAATGATATATATATATGTAGGCTTATTTCTGCAGATCCGTATTATGCTCATTTCAGCTGGCTTCTATTCCTTTCATCCCAGGTCAGTTTTATTACACTGTTACCTATGGGAATCCACCCCACTTTTGCGATATAAAACACGTCTCTAGAAGTACCGAGTTTTCCTCACTCAGACAGCCCCCATCATTACACCTGGATCTGAGTGGTTTTCCCGTTATACTGTTATCACCCCTTTTTTTTCAGATTCCCTTGGGTTCTACACTGACACGTGCCACCTGGAGGCTGGCTGGTTGAAGGTTGTGTTGCATCAGGATAATTTACCTGATTTCACCCAACTTTACATTTCATAGCCGACATTATAATTTTTCTCTTTAAGGTACCTCACCCAGCTTTTCTTCCAGGGGTAAAACTTAGGACTTTAGGGATGACATGGCAAGTAAGGAAGTAAAAAACATTCCAGTTTTTTTGCTCTGTCTTTCCAGATACCTGTTATAGCAGTTTCCAAACAGCCAGATCAGAGCTTAGCTAAGTGTGACGGGAAATTCAGCAGTGTGAATGGCAATTCCTAGGGAGAAATGTGCCAGTCTTGAAAATGTCATTTTCCACATTATATTCCCCCCTTACACCTCTTTTAATGCACTGCTTGGCTTTGTCAGAGTGAGAACAGGCTATTACGGGGGGTACATGCCAGCCAAGGAGGCAACGCACACCCCCTGCGCTCAGGAGCTACGTGAGCTCCCCGTGCAGCACTATTACTGCGACACACCATGGCACACCAGCTACCTAAGACTGAATGTCCAGATGATTCCCACTGAAATCTGCGTTTCCTAGCAGCAAATCAAAATGTGTGAGCAAGAGTCACCTCCCTAATTTAAATGTGCACAAATTACAGAATTAAAAAATTATTCCTCCATTTTGGCCCATGTTTACAGCAGGAAAAAAAAATTAGATAGCTCACCAGCAAAGCCCTAAAGAAAAAACAAGTCCTCTTACTCATTTCAGTGAACCTACAGCCCCACAGATTTCTGATGCTAAAGCACTGGGGGGCAGAGCAGAGGGAAAGCAATTCCCAGAGGGCAGGGCTCAGTTAATTTTGCTTTTCGTTTCGCTGTACTAAAGGAATCTCATTCCAACTAGCTTGTAGTTATCAAAGCCAGAAATAATATAGGAGAAATTGTAATAAGAATTATTATTACTACTTTGAAAAAGAGCTAATTTCAGCAGAAAATTGTCTTTGATGAACTAAAAATTGTTCTTGCACTCATCAAATATTTCTATCCAAGGGAGAAGAGGGGGAATAATGTTCAAATTATGTTTCAAAGAATTATCGAAGCCTCCTTGGACAGGTGCTCACTGATTTTGATGAAAACTAGGGAAAAATTTAAGCAAACAGAGTCCAGAGAGTTTCCTGGACCCCTGCTCAGTAAAGCTATAACCTTTGTGTGCTGGACACACTGTCCCCCTTCTGTGGGCATGTCTCCCGGCACGCAGCCTGCACACATGGGATAAGAGTAGACTTGACCAGAGTGTTTCCATTGGAAGGGTCTTACAGTGGCCATGTAGTCCAACTGCCTGACCACTTCAGGGCAAATACAAATAGAAAACAGAGGATACTGAAGAAAAATCACAATAGTAGGGGAAAAGAAGTCATTCAGGATAAGAGGCTACCAAAAGAAAGGACTGCATGGAGTTGGTGGGAGATAACTGGGGGGTCATAGGATCCTGGAATGGTTTGGGTTGGAAAGGGCCTTTAAAGGTCATCTAGTCCAACCCTGTCATAGAAGGGACATCTTTCACCACAGATCAGGTTTCCTAAAGCCCTATCCAACCTAACTGTGAACACTTCCAGGGTGGCATCATCCACACCTTCTCTAGGCAACCCCCTCCATCTGGTCACAGAACCATTAACTGCAACACTTTGGATGCACCCAAACAGCAAATTCTTTATCCATCAAGTAGTCGATCCAGCAAATCCATACCTCTTTAATTTAAAGACAAGGACGAGTGAGACCATGTCAAAGGATTCACAGAAGCCAAGGTAGGTGACAACAATTGTTCTTCCTCTATCCACCAATGCAGTCACAGATCCCACCTCCAGGGAAGGGGAGAGAGGCCCATATGGTCACCTCTTCCCTCTTCTTCAGCAAATCAGAACTGCTGCAATGGCATGGGAAGGGGCACACATGTGCAGGAGCCCTTGGATGAAGCCTGGTCCTGAACACAGGATCACAGGACGGTTTGGGTTGGAAGGGACCTTAAAGACCATCCAGTTCCAACCCCCCTGCCATGGGCAGGGACACCCTCCACTAGACCAGGTTGCTCCAAGCATCATCCAGCCTGGCCTTGAACACTTCCAGGGATGGAGCATCCACAGTTCCTCTGGGCAACCTGTCCCAGTGCCTCCCCACCCTCTGCAGGAAGAATTTCTTCCTTATATCCAATCTTGCTTCCACAGAGTCTACCAAGTGCAGAGCTAGCACCTAGGTGTTTGCTGAATCAATACAACATTAGGTGCATGGACCAGGGACCTTGTCTGTCTTTTGAATGATGACACACCCTCAGTTCATCTTTGAAGTTACTGGAACAGAATCAGATTGTTAATGTGAAGTCCTGCCGTGGTTTATGTCACATAAAGGTCCTGACAGATGTCTTCTGTGTCGGAACTAGAGAGGTCAGGCAGTACTGCAGCAGCGGAGGATGCACCATCTTTGGTGCAGATCCCCTTTGTGAACACAGAGCAGGACTCTTGGTCTCCCCACACTGATGTTCATCTGCAAGAGCGAGATGACAAGAAGCAGACATCATCAACAGCTTAAGTCTGGAAAAGATGGTCAATGAATGCAAGTGTCCATGTAAAATTGAACCCTGCTCAGCTACCATGGGCTGCAGGAAGAAAATTGATAAATCAATAAAAAAGGGTTTATATTGGCTCCTACAGACCATAGAGGAAGATTTTGACACCTTAAATGAGCACATTCAGAGAGACACTGCAGAACAAAGAGCATATGAAGAACAACAGGAAGTGGAACGAGCTGAGAGAGTGAGAAGGATCCAAGAAGAAAGGGAACAGGAAGAAAGAAGGGAGAGAGAAGAAGGAAGAAGAGTACCTGAGGAGAAAGATCCTGAGCCTGGGAACAACGAAAACCCTTTCCAGCCCATATCTATGGTCATCGCAGAGAATGAAAAAGTAATTGAAAAGGAAAAGAAGCAGCAGAGTCTGGAGAATGAAAAGGCTGCAGTTGTCATCAATTCACAAACAGAGCAGGAACAAATGGATGCTGGGCACTACCAAGCAGCAGCAGCCAAAACACAAATGACAGACTAGAAACATGCCATTCTGCAAGTGCAGAGCTTCTACAGCACGAAGAAGAGAATGAGCAGGCAGCCTTAGAATGCCTGGACCCAGGCATTGTCAGGAAGAAAAAGAATAAAAAACCAAGATGAAGAAGGAGCCACAGGGTAGAACCTGTTAACACAGAGGACACTGTGACCATCAATCCTGTACCACCACCAGCTCTTCTACCCAAAAACAGGCTCCTGTAAAGTCTATCCCAACCCAGTGTAGCTGTGACGTCTTTGGAACATCTTCATTTGCCTTTAATTGCCTGAGGAACTCCCAGACTTAACAGACTTGGAGGACGTGAGCCTCTTGGAGAACCACAACAGGCTGGCTTTGAGGGAGGAGACAAGACAGAAAAGCCAGATGAAGAGATTTCTGTGAAGAGCTTCTGCCCCCTCTGACGATACAGTGAAGACTCAGCAGTGATCCCCATGATATCACTGCTTAACTGGATCACAAATAGCATTTAAAAAAACATTTTTAAAAATTTCTAACAGAAACATCTCTTACCCTTGAAGGAAAACTTTAAAAACCATAGTTTGTTGGGGTTTTTTTAATAAAATATGGAGTTTGTTCGATTGCACTTCTTTGCTCCGACTGTCATTTACTATTCAAATCAGCAGCTCTTCTTCTGGCTTCAGAATGAAATCAAGAAAGGTCTGTGTGTCCGTGGCTGCTCATGTGAGCATGGTATTGGGTATTTATTGGGTTTACTTGTGGAAATAACCAGCTGTAAACCTGAAACCTCCCTTCCAGTTCACATAATACTGGATTGTGTGTTCCCATCAAGGCCTTTCTCCAGGTGCTGCACAGTGGTTGGTATTTTTGCAGCTAATAAATGGATCTAAAGTGTTTTGTAAGATTCATGTATGATAGGGTGAATATAGGAAGGTTATGTAACAAATATTGAGTATATTTATTTAAATTCTTATGGAATTATTTGAAAGTTTGGGTGGACATGCATACCTACTACCAATAAAATGATACCTAGAGAGCATTAGAAAGCTGATAGCCAAATGCATAAAACAGAGTGACACTCTTCCATTTCTTTTCAGTAGCAATCCCTTCCATTAGGGATTGCAGTACCAGATGCATCTTTCTCATTTCTGGTAGTCGGAAGTGGGGGAAGGTAGAAAGGAAAGTTTAAGATGAATATTTTTTAGACAAGATTAATGTTAGCAGGATGGGGTAAAGAAGGAAACAATGACATGATGGGAAAGGGGATGATGCCAAAAGCCTCTGGTGTGGAGAGGACAGAAGTCTGAGAACATACAGAAGGTAAGGCACCGGCATGGAGGAAGGGGTGGGAGGATGCTGGGGGTTCCAGAGGCTGGCTGGCATGGAGGTAGATGGGGAGAGCATAGCGTGCAATCAAGCCTTTGGGCTCAGGATCTTGGGAAAATTCATTTCTTCAATATGTGTATTCAGCAGG
>NW_010235274.1:82267-102999 GCF_000690775.1 Eurypyga helias
TGGGGGCTCCTCAGCCTTGTCCATATCTGGGTGTCTTTCTGTAAAGCACCATAGTGCTGTGGCCAAAAGGTGTTGGTCTCACACCTTCCCTTGAATTTTGCAGTGGGTAAACAGCTGTCAGACACCAGGGCTCTATTCACACTAACTATTAAGTGTGAATATTAAGTGCCCCAGACTTCCCACATGCTGGCTGGAAAAAATAGTGCCAGTGTTAAATTGTTTGGCACTGCCTCTGAGGGCTGCGTTGGAGGCTCCTGAAAAAAAAAAAAAAAAATCACCACCCTCAATACTGGCAAAACTTGCCTGTTTTCGGGGGAGATTTAAAGACAACCTCAGCTGCCTGAGGTACACAAGCTGTTCTCAGGAAAGAAAGCATGGGATTGAGTAAACCTGAGAGAAGTCAGGATTTCAGGCAACAATGACGTGAAACTCTGCGCTTGGTCCGTCAGCTAGAGCTAGTCACAACTGTCAATTGAAGACATTTTTAAACCAGCCTCATTTGACCCAATGGAAATGCTCATCCTGGTGATATTCTGATGGTTTTCTATCAAAGCACAAATCTTTCAGGACTTCTACAGGCAAAAATTGAAATATGCCTACCAATCAAAGGAAAAACTCAGTAAAACCCATTTATTTAGACCACGCATCTAATTCTCTTCTATTTGAATTGCCAAAGAGCTGCTTGAAATGTTTAACTTGACAGCTGCCAAAACCCAGGAATATTTGGTCTCTAGCATTTAGACTAAATTCAACTAATTACATTTACAATTGATCGATTCCCCCCCTGAAATTGCCTTCATCTCATCTGTTCTGAATGGAGCTGGGGTGACTGCATCTGCTTGAGACTGAAAAAGCTTTAATATTTATTACTTGCAGAGTACAGCAGCTAGCACGGAGTAGATCCTTCCCACACACCCTGGAACACACGAGTAGAGAGCACTGTATGTGCAACACAGCCCTGTTCATAGCAGAAAGAAGGATAAAAGAGGCTTTTTCAGGTGAATGGCATTGAAACGGCATGAGCCATGGCCATGGGCTTAGGGGGGTTGTGTCCAGGAAATTGGGAGCAAGGACCCCCTCACGGCCAGTGCTTGAAAACATGGGTAGGATGGCTGAACAGATGAGGATGGTTTGCTGATTTTCAGTGTAAAGATGAAATTACAGACCCTGCTGCTACCTGGCCCAAATAAAATCAAATTATCAACATTCCATGAAACATCACCAGTAAGAAGCAGGGGCAAGTGTTTGCAGCACTGACTTGGCATGGGGAGACTCAGGATCAAACCAAGCAAAAGAGAGAGCATAGTTTGCCTGCTCAGATCCCAGAAGGTGCCACATGCATTCAGCTCCAGGGAAGTCTCTTCTGCTATTCGAGCAAAAGAGCTTGAAAAACCTTTTAAGGTTTTTCAAGACCAGCTAAATTCCCATTAGTTTTTCAGCTTCAGTTAAAAAACAAGCTTTCAATCTCCATCCTGGGCCTCTTTAGCAAAGCATGCCCGTGGTCTCGCCCCCAGGTCATACGGTGTCAGCAGGACCGGACCACACTGTGCTGATGGAGACCATCAAGGCCAGACTGCCCACCATGGAGGCTCTTGGGGCGGTCTGCTGTAAAAATGCAGACAATGACTTCTTGCCTCCTCTAAACAAGCTCTGCAACAGCCAACCAGCCCTGCTCCTTTGACTTCAGCTGAACCAGCTTTCTAAACTTTGGCCATGCAAGCATGTTGTCTGGGCAGCAAGACCCTCTCCTGCATCTGAAGCTGCCCTGCTCGTTCCCTCCTGGCTTCTCCTCCGGCAGAAGGAGCGGGACTGTTCAGCCTAACGAGGCAGCTGCTGTTTGGCCAATGTGAGCTGGTTCCTGGGGAGGGGAGCGACTCGGAGCTCGCCCAAGCTCCCTGCACAGAGCTCACAGAGGAATGTGGTTGAAAGCCAAGGAGTTGTCAGGGTCTCTCCCACTGCAGATTTTCCAGGAGGTCTATAAAAATGTCATTGTCTCTCAGCTGCTGGTGATTATATTCGCCTTTACTATGGCTGCTGGTAATATGTATGTGTATATATAAGGGGGAATATCATTTCTGCACAGTGCTGGCCTCCCCCTGGCCTTTTTCAAACAATAATAGACTAAATATAAAGAGACAGAAGCCGTTACTTGTCTCTTTAACTGGTGCCAAGGAAAATGAATAATTAAGAGCGTATTACTTGCAATGAATTTATACTGATGCTTTTAAGTTAGGACCCACTCAGATCCTTTTTAAAATACATCATTCTCCCTTCATCTTTCATACAGAGTTCATATTCCAACCTAATACTTTATAGCAGCTACTGTTTAGATCTGAGTTAAGAGAAAGGCAGGCTTTAGGTTTCAATACATGCCAGAAAAGAACTTGGGCGTAAAGGAACAAGGCAGTTAATCTGTTTTGTCTGCATTTTACCTGCCTGCTACTTCACATCTCATCAGCCAGAAGAAAATCGTTTCGGGATCTTCAGTCCAAGATGCCAAAAATATGGTCCCAAAGAGAGAAAGAATTGAAGCTCTCACTAGCAAAGCTCACTTACATTGACAGGGGTCCCAAATACAGAGGTGCTGGGGAGTGGCTTGTCTCAGAGGAGGACATAGACACTATCACACAGAGACTATAAGATCAACTAATGTGGGTTTTTTGGTTTAGGTTGGGCATCTCAATGTGAATTCAGCTGATAACACCCATTTCAGTGTGTTTTTTTTATAGAACTGGTACATTACTCTCCTCTTCTGATGACCAGTCAAGGTTAAGTGCCAGCAGCAAACCTGCCAGGGAGTAGCCTGGCCACAGAGGGAGACTGTCCTTTTTCTGCTGTAAGGCCAAGATTTCAGCATGCTAGCCTAGCAGCCTGGAAAAGGGTTTGTTGGCTGGGGAGCCCCTGGGGACCTTGTTTAGGGGAAGGTTGCAGTCTTTGGGGCCACCTGTTTGGAATCAACACAGAATTAATTTCTCAAGGGGAGAAACTGGTACTATGTATTAAGGAAAAAAAAATAACACCCTTTGCCTCCTTCCACTAATTGCATGGCCCGATGAGGATTTGATAGGCAGCTGTCGTGTGTGGGAAGCTCTGTGATGTGAAAGAGATGACAGCAAGGACCAACAGTGAGAACTTTAGGATGCTCTATCTAGTGAGCTTATTCAAGAAAATGCTGGAGAAGCAAGTTGATCAGAAAACCTCCAGAGAAGGCTCTGAAACCAAGAGGTAAAGATGCAGCAAGTTTTAGTGGATGTCAACCAAAAGTTAAACAAAACTGTCTGGAAATGAGTGAAAATTCAGAAATCTTGATGCTCTCTTCACATGTTCAGTCCTGCATGAACACCCTAATACAGAAATCATTTGTGGGAAGCTCAGACCTGAATTATGCAGAAGGTCAGATTGGCTCACCCCTGGGGTCCATTCTGGCCTTGCACAGTGGGTTTTTGCAAAAGGCACCGGATTAGGTTTATTCCAAATGTGAGAACCCAGCTGTAAGTTCTCCAATCAGTGACAAAAACACAAGGCAAATATGTAGAACCTAGTAGCAATATAAAGCCATGGCCTACACCTCTACTCAATTGATTACTTGGCATTAATGATACGCCAGTAAGAAGGGCTGGTCATTTGGAAAAGAAGCTGAACAGCTTCTCAAACTCACACGTTTGCCCAAGCCACTAAAGGTATGGAAAAAAACACTGTAGGAAGTGCAAAAAAGACAGAAAAGTCCCTTTTCCAGTCAGCTCAGCAGCCCCTTGGGGTTGGTGCACTGTGGTGCAGTTGCAAACGTAACTGCCCTCGATTGCAAGTCATGGGTGGTATTTCTCTGGGTAACTCCCTTGCAATGCTGTGAGAAGGTACATGTATAGAGTCATCGTTAGAGGAAGCCACAGAAAGCTGTAAAGTTACAGTGGATTTGTACTGACAATCCACAAGTTCTGAGACAATGTTTTCACGGGATCCAAAAATCCTTCCGAAGTTTTCCCTCTGAAGTCTGCCACAAGGCTAACAAAGACACCACTCTGCTACTGAGAGCTGTACTTTCAAACGTGTGGTGACTTTGCTTACACAAATGATAGAGAAAAGACAAATTACAGCAGCCCTTCCAGAATAGCAATAAAATTGTTCCCCACTACATTTGAAGAAACATTTCTGGAGCATCGTAGGTGACCACCAGAGATCTCCCACTCACAGCTGCTTTTTGGCAGCTCTTTTACAGCAGCCAGCAAGTCCATACATTTAATGGGTCTGAGTCCAGCAGGTCTCATGAATCACAGGTTCTCATGAATCAGTCTCTTGCTGGAAAACACAAGTTCATTAACCTCCCAAATGTTTTGTCTAAAACATCTCCCCTTTGAAAGAGCTCTCATTGACGTTTCTTTCCTTCCATTCAACTCCGTCTTTCTTTTATCTCCATTCAGCCCTGGAAAATGGAATCTGAAGGGGGCCTACAAGGGTGCTGGGAGAGGACTTTTTACAAGAGCCTGTAGTGATAGGACAAGGGGTAACGGGTACAAATTGAAAACAGGGATGTTTAGATGAGATATCAGGAAGAAGTTCTTCCTGGAGAGGGTGCTGAGGCACTGGGACAGGTTGCCCAGAGAAGCTGTGGATGCCCCATCCCTGGAAGTGTCCAAGGCCAGGCTGGATGGGGCTTGGAGCAACCTGGTCTAGTGGAAGGTGTCCCTGCCCATGGCAGGGGGATTGGAACTAGATAATCTTTAAGGTCCCTTCTAACTCTAAGCATTCTATGATTCTATGAAAGTGCCTGAGCTGGAGTGGTGCTTCCCAGGCGATTGGGTGGCTGGGTCTAACCTAAATCGTTATTACTTTTTGCCATCATCCCAAGGAGAACCTGCTGGGCAAGAGGGTGGACAAACAGGCGTGGTCCACTCACGTGGGACACTGGTAAGAGAAGGGGACTGACAGGGACACATCTGGGTTTGACATCAGATTAGTGCTGCTTAAAAATATTGGTCTCCTTGTAGCTCAGTTTTCCTTGATGTAAATAAAGATGAAAACAGGGAAAACTTCAGCCAAATTCTTCTGCAGCCTAAACTGCACTGGAGATCTTTGCCCTTCAGGTCCCACAACCATCTGAGGTATCATCTGTGCCCAGGAGGGAAGTGGACACTGGTTCACCCTCCCAAGAAAGTGGTACGTAGCACAAAGAATTTACCCACTCCTCAGCTCCGAGACGGGCTATCGTGTGAATCCTGACCCTCCCCAACATCAGATTAACAAGGCATGGTACGGAAAGCAAACCCTTGGCTGCTCAGAGCGCCCCAAATCTACCGAGGGGAAAGCAGGCCCAGGGTGTACACGCCACACTGCTGAACTCCAACAGTTGCAAATATTTTCTTTTCTTTTTTCTTTTTTTTTTTTCCCCCCAAAGCAACTTCATAATAAGTAAGGTCTTAAACTGAAATTGCTCTTTAGAGAAAGGAATTTCCACTGGGCGAGTTCGACACACAGGAGCAGTATTTGGAGGCATTCGATGGCTCTGATCCCAGAGGCGTTAACCACACGACCAGTACCCAGGCAATTTTAAATTTCTGTTTGAATATTCCTACAAGTGCCACTCCTGAGTTGATTTAACGCCATGGCTGTGGTGTCTAATAGCTCTCCAGTGATTAATAACAGCCATTTGTTCAAAGCTAACAGCCCCAGTGTGACAGTAACAGATAAATTAGCAACATTAAAAATATGCTAAAGAAAACATTTATGTACTGCATCAGTGTAGTATGTGATAGTAATGCACATCAGTTGTGCCAATAGCAAGCTATTCATGATGACTGCTATATGTTTAAGCAATTTTTGCCCAGTTCTATAATCATTCTGACATTGTTCATATTTAGCTTGATGAAAGGGACCAGTTCTTATGGACATTAATGTTTTTTTATGTGCCCAGGCATGAATATTGCAAGCAGATGGTGGGAGGAGCAAGTAGAAGGTACGGCATTGTATGCCTATCAGTTCCGTTTGTCACGGGAAAGTCAATGTGCCAAGCAATATTTGGGCAAAAATTAAAAGGCTGTTTACCAAATTACATCCCTGGCATTAGACGTCATGCAAAACATTTTAATAATGCAAATTAAAATTATTCTGTTCAACAGATCCCAAGATGCTATACTTGTCTACCAGAAATCACTGCAACACACTGCTGTCCCCAGGGATGACCAGGAGCCAACCCCACACCCGGCATCACAACCATTCTCCCAGACATATTCCAGCCCAGCGAAAAGCTTTTAACCTGAGGTTTGACGGAAGCCTGAACCTGGCCTGAGCCACGTCCTCTGGGCAGGCTGAGAAGATCAACCTGACACATCTCCACTTGATCATCTGGCACCTGCAGAAATAATCCCAGGGCATCACAGTGGCTGTCATATAAAGAAACTGCCAACCCATCTGAGTGCACCCTTGCCTTTGCTTTTATTATCTCTCATGGCACTAAAGGAAAACATCTGAGTACTGTTTTGTTTAGCTGTTGAGGCAAGAAAGGAAGGTCCTTTTCTTGAAATTACACATTGCAGTACCAAGCCCCAGTAGAAATTTGTGTGTTACTAGGATAGATTGGTTTTTTGTTTCCACCACCGATATTCAGAAGCACACCACAGGACAGCACAATCTACAGTTTTCCCTGTACATATAATTCACAGCATGCAATAGATGCTGCCAGTTGCCTCTGTTTTGGTGCAAACAAAAACGCATGCTGTTCGGGTGACAATACTCCTGGGCAAACCTTGCAAGGCAAGAATAAAACCTGAAATTTAGGACTAAGCAGTAGAAAATCTTGAAAACAGTCCAAAGTCTGTTCCCAGATCTGTACGTACAGGCTCTAGCGATGCGAGCAATGACTGCTCATGTCGTCTGAGAGCAAAATCTACCTGTAATGTGCAATTCTGCGTGGCCTCTTGGGAGATGTGTCTCCAAATGGCTCCACGTACAGGACCGAGCTGTCAGCATGAACACACGCATGCGGAAGTTGAACGCAGAGGCTGTGCTGACAGATACATGATCTCATTGTCTTGAGCAAGTTGTTATACAGAGTTCAGACTCCACTCAACAGGCCCATCGCAACTGAGATGCCCAGGAACTATTTATCTCTCTTGTCAAAGACAGCAGTATGATTATGCTTGTTTAATTTCGCCTAAACCTGGCTTCCAAATTATGTCTTGCTTTCAGGTGTTTGTTTTAAACACTCCCATTTTCCATTTTTTTTAGAAAAAAATCTAAACCATTTTCAACCATGAGCTTGCCATTTAGTTGATGGTTTCTTGTTAAAAAAAAAAAAAACCCTAGTGAAAAATTTCTAATTACCTTCTACCTGGGACGTTCTCCTCCTTGGGTCTCTGGGGGCTTTTGCAAGGGAAAGATTCAGCCTGGGCTGGCAAGAAGGACAGCCTGCAGCCCATCCACATCACCGCTGTCAAACAGACACCTGCTCCCTGCACACCCGCCGCAAGGCTCGCCAGCCCAGACAAGAGTGAGCTCACAGGACAACCATCCCCTCTCGAGCATGACCTCACAGCTTAACAGCTTCTTGGCTCCAGCTTGTGGGAAAATGTGACCATTTCCCCCTGCTCCAGATATTTAAAGTCACACGTCTCAGCCTTCCCCAGGAGCCAAAACCACCCCTCCTGAGTACCAAGGACGTAGCATGGTCTGGTGAACAGAGAGACAAAGACCTTAATCTGGGTTTGCCGTGATTTATAGCAAGAAGATTCCTAACCCAAGCCCTAGTTTTCCCACACAGTTGCAATAGAAGCTTCTTCACAGGCTTTGCAGCCTTGCCCTGCATAATGCCTCAATACAGTTATTTACAGATGTGACCGGTTGTAATTGCCTGTTCCAAGGCTGTTTCTGCAGACATGGAGATGTCACCTGAAACTCGCTCTTGAGTTACACAATATAAAATCTGGGACCTACTGCCCTGTAAACACCAGCTTGCAGCCCTGGAGCAGCAGAGGAATGTCAATGATTCACCTCAGGGTCAATGCTTGCATCCTTTTTATAAACTCTCTCATATGAGCAGGAGAATCATATTTAAGAAGATCTGATTTGGGGCAGAAAAAGGCAAGGAAATGCATTTACCTAAGGAGAGAGCATGGGAACAATAGGCCAAATACAATAGGCTGAGTAAATGAACACTTACAGATCACTGTGCTATGCAGTATTAGTCTTGCAAACATAGCTGCGCAGTTTTTTGTTCTTGGTTACGACTCCAAGTCTCTCCAAAACCAGTGGTTCTGCAGCTTTGTTTTCCTACAGCGTTTCTGCCCTGACACAATCCAGCATGTCGAGACTTTGCAGTGTGCCAATGGTTTGCCATCTACCCAGCAAAGCCTCTGCAATTCCCCAGCCCTCCCCACGCTGAAAGGGGATGCCCGGTGATTCAGCATCTCTTGCTGTCATGCAAAGCCGCCTTCTGCTCCCATATTTCACCCCACCCCAGGCTGTTGGCATGCCGTAGAAATGTGCCGAGCTCTTTTCTTGCTTGAAAGACACCTCCTTGGGAATGCAGCCCTGCAAGTCCTGAGCTGCAGGGAGCTTTCTGACACATCTCACCAACTGCCTTTTACAGATTAATGTGGGGCACACATTACGTGTTGGCTGAGGTCGTTTGTTTGCTGTGGCGGATTTGTGGGAAGGGCAGCTGTGATCAAAAAGGATTTGGAGGGGGCATAGCAGCAGTCACAGAACCTTCTCGAGATTTAATGGACATGAGAAACTGCACTGAAACTTGGCAGTTTGGTTTTGCTTTGAAGGCAGAGTTATGGCTTGTTCCCAAACAAGCAGGGGCAGATATATCTCCAGGTGCAGACGATGCCAGCACTCAACCCTAAATAACTCATTGCTGCTACTGACCATGGCTGTAGCTGACCAACGTGGGGAAGGGAAGGGCCAGCAGACTCTGGAGGCCACCGCTGTGTGAGCAAGACAGACGCAGGCTCAGATGGCAGATGTCTACCTGGCTCTCACAGGCCTGGTCCTGCTATGCCTTTGTTTTGTCTCTGCTATCAGCCCAGCCAGAAGCCGTGGCCGGCTGTGGTTCCAATGTGAAGAGAATTCCAGATTTCATTCATTTGAGCCAAATCTCAATCTGGCTAAGAAAACATGGAGCAATGCAGATCAGACCTATCAATCACTTGTATTGGCTCTCACATTTCTTGGAGGCAGCAAAAGCTTTAATAAATACCAACTGCTGGAGATTTCCAGCATTGCTGGAGAAGTTTTCCAGGTTTCTGGTGGAGCAGAAGTTAACCAGAACCCAGTGCACATGCTGCAGCTCCAAGGCTGAGGAATGGAGAGGACCACAGGGAACTGAGCTGCAGCCAAGTCAGCATAAACCACCCAGAGGCTCATGGTGTGCAGGAAGGGAGAGGAAAGCAAATAGCTAAAAAGGCTGGAAAAAGAAGCCCAGGGAATTGCATGGTGGCATTGGAGGACAATAAGCCCCAAAATGTGCTCTTCAGATTCAAGTTAACTCTTCATTGCCAAGGAGATGGAGTCAAACTTTTCCTGCCCTCAGGAGGAGTCCGTCCTTTAACCCTGAGTCCCTGAACAGTGAATTTAAGCCCCTGTGAATAGCAAATTTGCCTCACCCTAGAAGCAGCTCACTGGACACAAGCACAGACTCCAAGCGCGTATCTGTGCACCTGGCCAGAACGGATTTTATGCCAAGGCGACTCAAGCTGAAGCACGTTGGCCTAAGGGAGACCTAAGGTACACCTGTAGAACTGCCAAAGCTTGAACACATGCATGGGCAAGAGCTGTGCCTGGAAAACCAGGGCTGGAGGACCTTCTGCTGAAGCAGCCCCTTGCCGCTCCTAGCAGCCCATACTCTCTCCTCTTGGTTCACATGCAGGCTGATCAGCAAGTACCCAGGTATTTCCTTTAGCATTATTAGGCAGGAAATCTGCCTATATTAGTGGTGCAAGCTCATGTTGCAGACCTTTGCCCTGGCAGTGTGAACACTGCACGTTCCCTCTCTCGCCATCACTACCTCTGTTCCCTATGTGAGTCGGTGCAAGATGCTTATTCTTTCCTGGCTTGTTTCAGACCAAGACTCATTTGCAAGAGCCCAACTGTCATCACATTTATTTTTCTTCCTGATGCTTTTCTTGGCCTGGTGTGCTGGGCAGTGATGGTATGTGTACCCAGGGGACCCCAGATGTGCTATGAAATGACGCAGGAGCATCAATATTTTCACTTTGAACGGATGGGGTTTTCTGCTGATCGCCAACTCATTGCAGTCAAGGTTGTTTAAGGGCTTGGGCAAGAAGAAAAGCACTGATGGGAAAAAAAGGAGGGAAGAAATTCTTGAACGCAATGGTCTGGGGGAGATGACTTGGTTTTAACAGGGCTGATTACAGTGCAGAAATGGAGTTGCTGAAAACTAGCTCCCCCGACTTCACTGCTGATAAATCTCTGCACTTCAGTATGAATGACTCAGGCAGCAAATCTGACAGAGGCACGTTCCTCATAGCTTTATTTTAAAGGCATTGTTTCTACAAAGTGCACTCTGAAGGCTCTGAGAAGATGGGGCCTGATCCTGCCAAAACAGATTCCTGTGCTGAGGTGCTCCCACGGGGGATGCAAGTGGGTGTTTTCTGGTACAGAGCCAGAGCTGGTATATTAAAGTGAAAAGGAGAGGAGAGTGGGAGGCTTGGGGGCAGATCCGGACCTCAGGTAGCCCAGTGGTGTGAAGACCGTTGGCAACAGCTCCTCAAACTTCAGTAAAGAAGATAAAATCATTCCATTTTACAGTATTAATGGATCGACTGGAATAAAAGCAGAGTAAGGAAGTCCTGAAAACCCCTCAGTGTTACAGCCATGCTAACTGCCTTCTTTATGATGAGATCAGTTTGGTTCAGCTCAGGTGAGGTGCAGTTGTGCTAGCTCTTGTGCAGGCACACTGGGACCCGTCCTGCCCCAGCTAGCTGATGCTACCAAGACAGAAATGAGGTGGGACAGGAGCACACTTACCCTCCCAGGCAATTTGGAGGCATGTAAAGTCTTTCCCATGCCTTGGTTTCCCATTTAGAAAATGAGAGTAGCAATGCCCACCAATTTTTAGCAGATACCAAAAAGCACTGTGTCACATTAATGTGTTTTTATCGTTAGTGTAATATTGGCATATGCTGGTTAACATTGCAGGAAAACAGCTATGTTATAATTAATTATAGCTTTGACATAGCTATATAAGATATAGGCATTCCCTCTTGATAGAGGATTTGATGTTCATGTACTATAGCCCTGCTGATCTTCCAGGAGCTGTCAACGGTGTGTGAGACCCCAGAGTGAGTCGTGTGATGCTTTCCATCTCCAGCACTCCCCGGATTCGAAACCAAGCACCTTCAGTGTGATTTCTTTTATTATAAAAGGGTTTTGTTAAAACCTCTGATTGTCTGGGTTTTGTACATTATGTGACACTGGGGAAGAGAAACTGGGGCTGTGCAGCCTGCTTCTAGTGCAGTTCCAGGGCACATGAACACCAAAGGCGGGAAAGCATTCCTACGTAGTAATAATTGTTAAATAAAAAGGAGAGAAATGGAAGTCAGAAAATAGAGAAACAGAAGTCTATCAAAAATACCATGCATCAAGGAGAACACATACACTGAACAGACTCTTTCAAATGGAAAACCACCGACACTGCAGGGCACTTTGCCTGATTGCAATAAATGGAAGGTGTCATGAATTGCTACGTGCCAACATGAGGAGTGGGGCAGCATGAAACCGCTGAAGTACACTGAAAGAAGGCTTGTGCCTGGGGCCAGGTGCTTTGGACAAATGTGTATGATTGCTCATTCATTGTTAAACTTTGCCATTTCTCCCAGTGCTGGCAGACTCTGACTTCTATGGGAATGGACCGAACTTCACCCGCCTCACTGGTGGTCTCTGAAAGAAACTTCCCCTTTCCAATCAGGGGCTTTAAAAATATATATATATTCAAATAAGAAATAAATGCAACATTCCTGTTGAGAACAAAAAGGTGTTTTGAGCTCCCACCCGTAGACGGGAGACCGGCAGTCCTGTGAACAGCAGAGTGAGAGTACTGTTTTCTTACAGATGCATGTCTCTCCCTTGACTGATTTTGTAACTGAATTAGGCTAAGACTTCTGTCATTTCTGCCCATGCCTATAAAATTCCTCTCTTGTTCCTTGTACAACTCCCCTCGCAGGACAAGTTGGCTGTGACTTGTCAGCTGCCGTACTCGGCTGCGGGAATCAGGCCAAAGCGATTACAGCAAACTTGAGGCTGTCCAAACCTCAGCAGGGCTTGGGTCTTTTTTCCCCCTTCAGCAGCCAATTTCCCATATAGGTACATAAATTTGTTATTTACATATTTACTTTCCTGTCACATTCAGTTGGAATCAGGCAACGTGTTTGAATGTGAGAAGGGGCACAGGGACAGACAGAAATACATGTCCCTGGACCAACTGACTGCCCAGACATCCTTTCCCAGGCAGACTCAAAATACAATTTTCTCCTGATAAAGGGAGAAATGTTTGCAGGAAGGTCTGTGGTCTCACAAATAAAATTCTAACAAGCATAAGCTTCCCTCTTGGAGCTGCAAGGGGTGCTCCCTTGGTTCCTAATGTCAGCAACATCTTCAAGCATTGTGGTAAAATGCTCTTTATCTGCAAACAGCATTTCCCAGAACAAAGACAGTTTCAAAGACCTTAGTTTTTCCACAAATGCTGAGAATATAGCATGTGGGGCAGAAAAGACACCTCATCCTGCCCTGTATGTGGTGTCCAGCAGTGCCCAACACCTACACCAAGGGAAGGTTGTAGGAAGCAAGACAAGAGCCTGCCTCTCCTGGACAGCCCTTGGCTTCAGGTTGTCACCAGGATGGGAATTTGCTGAGCTGGAGACCATCTCTGAGCCTTAGTCCCTGCATAGGAAGACCCCTAGAAACTGGGTTGCTCCCCTTGCTACAGAAAGAGGCAAATGGCTCTTGTTTCACTTGCGGAAGTGACCACATAAGGATGGGGATGAGAAGGACCCTTCCAAAACCAGATTTGATGTCTGGTTTCAGCAAGCATCCAGACAACATTCCCAACCACACTGCTCACCCGCAGTAACTCAAGACACAAGATTTTAATTGACAATGTATTTTTTTCTCTGCAACATCATTTTGCTTAAGTCTAGCTTAATCTTCTTGACCAAAGAAATGGCAGTGGGAAAAGCAAAGCTCCCCCTTTGAGCTAGTGGCTCATGCCCAGCTTACCAAAAACTGTATTGAAATACAGCCATATTCATCATGAAACTGCAGGGAAGGAAGTGGGAAGGAACTCAGGGATATGGTTCTTCAAGCATTTTAAACCAAGGCTTCATGTCACTTCCATGAGAATAAAAGAAACTTTTGACCATTCGGTGTCTCTCCTTTATAATCAATTTAAAATTAGGCTTTGAATATTCATTTGTTATTTCTACTCCCCACATTTCGCTTGCTTGAATGGAAATGCATAGAGAGGACTTCTGTGTTGATTTGCAGTCCCTTCACAAAGCACCTTTTGAAACCCTACAACCAGGAGGTAGTCAGGGACCACCAGACCGAAAATACCTGAACCAGTCTGTTTTCCCCTTGTCCCAGCCCAGGACTGACTTAGTATAACGATTCCTGGCAAAAAATAAAAAGTTAAATCCCTCAGTGCCAGTTGCTGGTGAGTGCATGCAACTTCTTGTTTCCCAGCTGTCCATCCAAACAACCCTTTCCATAGTCTCAGGCTGGAACATGTCCTGAGCAGCCAGTTTCTTTTTTTGTGTGGCAAGAAGAAACATCATTTTTTAAATCATGCAAATGAGGAACAAGTTCCATGTATAAAATAAACAGACAACCCATTTTTCACCTATAATTGTTTCTTTGCCACATTAATAAAAATATGGTGTGTATTATGGTTAATGAATATGTAAATGAGAGATGATTAATAACTCATTTGGAGAGAAATGGGAAGATCCATTTACTTTCTGTAATTCCTCTGTGTTTCCCATCCTCTGTTCACTGTCCTTCCAGCTCCCGTCTCTTAATGTCTGAACCAGGTCCCTTTGACACAAAGAAATAGTAGGAACAATGTTGCCTGTATTAAACTCGAGACCATGCCCAAAGCATTTGTTTTTTTCATATCTTTGAGGACATCCATACCATGCATGGAATAAATCTCCAGTCACCCAAAAACAACCTGGCCTGGACATAAAGGTTTAGGATCTGCATCCCAGCTGGATAAATAAACCCTCGTGCCAAGATGCCCTCCCGCGGGAGAACCATGGGGTGTGAGCATGGGAAGGGTGAAGGCTTTTCACTGAAAAGCTCCTTTGATTGGTGCCTTTTTCCATTCTTCATGAGAACCGTGTCTATGAGCAATACCTCTTTTTTTGACAATGTTATGGGATTTCAGTTTTAATCTGGAAGTTTTCTCTAGAAAATGTCTGATGGTGAAATATTTCCCCCTTTCACGCCCTATTTTTGTACAAAGTACCTCCTGTCTGTGCTGCCTGTTCTCCACAGACCCTTTTCACCCTTGTTCCATGCTCTCTGGCACTGCAACTGCAATATGGACACCACCAAAACCCTCAGCCTTCACCCTGAAAACATTGATTCCTGAGAGCTGGGGCTGAGATCTGAGCTCCTAGCATGCAGATTGCTTCCCTGGACCAACAGGTTGCATTTTTAGGCAGATGAAAGCCCAAAGGCTGTCCAGCTCCGGGGAGACCCCACCCTCCTGCTCATTAGCATCTCATGTGAGGCTGCTCGGGCTGGAGTCCATCCGCAGAGGGTCTCCCACATCCACCCAGGATCACTTCTTTGCCCTTTATTTCATAGTGGAGCGAGAGTTCGTTTGCCTGCTGCTATGAGAACCAACAAGGCAACTTGGCAGGGAAATCAGGCTACTGAGGCTGCAGGAGGAATCTCGCACCAGCTTGCGATCAGGAACGCAGCACGGTGGTGTCTGCTCGCAGGCACCTTTGGACCAGCAAGGCTGTGTGGGAGCGGGGCCCTGGGAATGTGTCATGGAAAAAATAAAAACCACTTTTCAGGGGAAACGCTGTGAGTTTTTTAAAAGCCGAATGCTTCTTTTCTTTCTTCATCTTGAATTTCCCTTGCTTTCCGGGTTTTAAAGGAACATTTTGAAGGAAAAGTTGAACGATCAGGAAGAAGTGCTGCTTGCTGCTCAGAAGAGCACAGGCAGAGTGTGACCATCCACGATGGCACGCAGGGCACCTCCCGGGACCGCAGTAGTCCGCCTGTTGCAGAAAAGGTCCCTCCTCTCTACATTTCAGCAGAGCTGTTATGAAAAGCCAACTAGTCCTCCTTGGCCCATGGACTGTCCCAAGATTCCCCCTGAACTGTAGATTCTCCCGTAGCTTGACCAGCCTACAAAACGCACATGCTGGGAGAATTGCAGCACACCCAAGGCTTGACGCAGGGGTCCTCAGAATGAGCAGGAATCTGACAAACCAGTGCCTCCTCCACAACATGGGGCTGCTGGAACCAACCATGGCCCCATCCCGGGCCATGATGCTGAGTTGGGATGTAGCAGACGTGGGCACAGGACTGTTTGCAAAGCAGTCCTGTGCCCTTTGCGACCTTGGGTGGTCTGCCCAGAGAAGCCAAACTCCTCTGAGCACCAGTGCACGCTGCGAGTCTGCCCTGCTTGGGCAGTCCCATGCACCTATGCACTGACCGCAGAGCTACGCAGGACAGGGGAAACAGCCCCTCCAGGCTGTGGCAAGACTTTCTGCCCCAGCATTCCTTTCAGTCAGTGTTTGCACGATTTTGCAGTGGGTGCCCCGTTAACACACACTTTTTTGTTGGACTAAAACACTCACACTGAGACCCCCCTGAGCTGCCCAGTACAAACCACTCAAGTGCCAGCACTGGGTTCAAGGGAATTTTCCTTTGGTTTTACTACAATTTTCTGGGTTAAACTGGGCTAAAACAATGTTTGGCAATGATTTTTTTTTTTTTTTTAGGACGAATGAGACTGCAGTGCTAAGAGACAACTGGGCTGGTCAAGGTCTGTAATGTCCCCCCAGCTCCTCAGGACACAGACCCTGGCAGTGTAGCATTCCTGAGGACTTTGAACTCATTCCTTGGAACTCTCTAATGGTTCCTGGGAGTGAGCCCCACTCCAAGGACACACACACCCTCTCGTGGCAGCAGTTTAATCTTCACGGAGTCCAGGCTCTGCCTCCGTACTGGCTGTGGTGTCTCCTTCATGCTACACAGGCAATCGAGGAAGGGCACCAGCGTGGGACAGACCTGCTGCATCTGTCATACCCCTCCTCCACAGCCCCCAGACCCTTTGCAAAATTAGGAAAGTCTCCCAGAAGCTGCTGGGAGTAGCTCCGTTGGGCTGCATGGTCGTCTTTGGGAACTGCTGAACTGGGTGAGCATTACCTGAAGGACTGGGGGTGCTCCTTTTCTGTAGAATTCAAGGTTTGATTCTACTTTGGAAAGAAGCCTTATGGTGCATATTCACATCTACCCCTCTCCTCCTAATCCAAGGGCAGTCATTCACCCCTATAGAGCCTTCAGCCCTTTCCCAGCCTTCTCCCACTTCTCCTATATCCAACACTGTGGGCTTATCACAGGTCCCATACTAAGTGCTTTCTTCAGCTTCCAGAAACAGGTAACTGCTTGTGAACCTCAGCTTCCCAGAAACACACAAAGCTCATTTTTAGCCCTCCTAGTTCTTGGAAAACACAACCCAAAAGGCAACTCCCAAACATTGCTGGGATAACTGCCGTTTGTCTGAGCAAAGGTGATGGAGCCAGCCCTCCCTGCAGCTCCTGGGCTTGCTGTGGTGTGCCCAGCTCAGGGACAGCAGGATGTGCCCAAAATCACAGCGGGAGAGTAGAGGGAAGACTCAAAATGTCAGCTCTGAAGCCCTCCACCAGATTCCTTACCAGGTGCCTGTCCTGCCACCCCTTCCCGCTGATACATTCCCCTTCTCCCCAGCGAGGACAGGGGGAGGGACTGTCACCCCACTATTTCATGAGGGTTTCTGCCCAACAGCCATCAAACAAAGACAAAAAGCATGAACAGATGCGATGGGAAGGTTTCTCCTGAAACTTGATTTAAGGTTCTTGGAGATACACACAGATACACGCCCGCACTAAGGCTTATTTACAGCCTGAGGGGGAACAGTCCTTCCCACCCCGCTCCATCCACAGTGGATGAGGCTTCAAAAGCTCACTGGGAGCCCAGAAGTCAGCTGCTGCCAACCCTTGCCCCCATGCCGCTGGCGCGGGAAGCAATGACCCCAGCATGGGAAGGAAGCAGGTCTTTCATCCATCTCCTTTCAAGGGCGATTCCCTTTGAGGGAAAAAAAATAATTAGAAGAAATAAATGGCTGTCTGAACTGCAGCCTGGTTCAGCACTGAGCCACGCTGACTCATCCACGTGCGCTTTCACCTACGTCCACTTTCCCCTGTACAGCCAGATATTTGTAACCGAGGCAGCAGGCGCAGGCTCTCCCTTGTGTGATTGCTTTCACCCTGCTGAGCCAAGCGACCTGCGGTGTCGCAGAGCGAACCCGCACATCGCCTACTCTCCTGGGTGAGCCCAGGCGGGCAGAAACTCAGCGGCAGATCTGGCTGCGCACTCGTCATCAAAATGGAAATTTGGCTGGAGCCTGTCAGTGGAAATAAAAATTTTGCAGGAAAAAAACCCCAATAATTAATCATTTGTTCCAATTTTTCATTAAAAGCAAGAATTTTCCTTAAAGTAAATGTTGGTTACAGCAAAGCAGCTGTTTGTTTTGTTTTCTGTAACCAAATCCAGAAGATTGGTCTTGAAAAGGGTTTTGAAAACCAGCTGGTTTAGTCAGTAAAGCAAAACCAAAAGGAAACTGTTGCAATGACTAAAATAAATGTTTTTCTCTGAACTTCCAAGAATATAGAGTCAAGACATGATTCAATTGGCTGTAGTCAGTACTCGGGTCACTTGACCTGCTGCGGATGATGAGTATTTGCTGCCTGCAGCATCACAGACCTCCACAGCCCCTTCCCGTGCCACAGTCTCAGCAGGACAGGACAACAGCTCTCCATCAGCAAAAAAAATCCCTGTGCCAGGCTTTCAAGGACCAAACCCACCCTGGGACAGTAATTGTCTCATGCAGGTGTTAGACCTGAAACCCTTCCAGGCAGCAACCCAGCGCTACGTGCATGGGGAGCGTTTGGGTGGGCGCGGGAGGGAGCCTTGGAGCCCTAAGCCCAGCTGTGGTCAGGCACAGCTGTTGGAGACACGTTGGGGAAGAGGTTATGCAAGGCCCGTTCTCTGTCACTTTGTGTTTTCTCAGCTACCTGGACAAGTGTTTCCATCTCCCCCCACCTTGAGTGTGGCTCTGTCTTTCCAAGGCTGATGGAGTTAAGGAGAGACACTCTGGTAGACTTGTCTCTGTCTTACTCAGAGCATTTCAGCCACGAGGAGAAGAAAAAATAATAATAAATAAACCAAGATGTCTCTCTGGATCCTAGGTTATTTATTGATTTTTCAATTTGGACAAAGTGTCATTCAAAAACCAAACTCTTCCTCATTAATGCACCTTTGTTGAATTAAGTTCTACAGCAATCAATTAATACATGAATAATTAACCCAACATTTTTAGAATGAAACGCTTCGTCCATAAGGCGGCCTGCGATGTGTGAATTACAGGGCATTAATTCATACCTAGTTTTCTTAATGGACCCCGACCTTCGGCCTCATGTCTAGCCACAATGAAGTGTGAATTAATCCACCGTATTTCACGCGCTGTCAACTCATCCCATCTAAATGGAGCCCAGACCCCCGAAAGGTCACCCAAATCTGTGGGGAGAGCAGATGTGGATGGTGTCAGCTTTACTGCAGCCCTTGGAAAGGCTTGGGGTCCACTGCATGGGGTGCCCCAAGGCTCCAGTGGCACCAGGCAAAGCCTGTGACCATCTTCCCTGTGCAGCCCTGGGCTTTATTTAACTCAACACCAGGACATACGGGCTCAGCATCCCCTGGCAGGGTAAAAATGCCATCAGCCCTCCTACCGCTTAGGCAGAAGCTTGCCTAATGCCTTAGCCCAGTCTCTCCAAAGTCCTGCAGGATCCAGACACACTCTGCTCCTCGGAGGTCTCCCACCCCACGCCAGCCCCACCACACAGGGCTTCTCACCCCTTGAGGGCTGGGTGAGCAGCAGTGACCCCCTTGCCTTACACCCCATACATGGAGTCCATGGCCATCACGGGAAGAGCAGAGATCCAGAGCTCAGACCTCCAGCCCCCAGAAAGCCCACGTCTTGGAGGACACCAGCCCCATGGTCCTCTGCACTCAGCCCCACTGAAGGGACGATTCAAAGGAAAGGATGCAAATTCTATTACCCATCCCTCAAGGTTTCCTCCGTTAAAAATCAAATCTGAGCTGGGAACATGTCTGTGCTCCTGCACTTTGAGATGAGCTTTAATTAAGAGGTAAAATTATTAAAGCTGCAAGTTATTATAGCCTCAGGACCCCAGCCCAGTGATATGAAGCAGATGGTCCAGGGGCAAGCGAAAGCCCTTTAATAAAGAAGCGTTTGCAATTCATGAGCATTAATTATGTCCACTTCTCTCATTTTAAAATGTTATGCTTGTCAGCCCTGGTATTGTGTAGAAAGCAAGCATGATGAATTAAGCAAACCCCTTCTGGTTCAGGACATATTCTTTGTGTGATGAAAATTAAAAGTATTATCTCCCACAAGATAGAGTGATTAGAATATTTAAGCATTTGGGGTTCCCCACCCTTACTCAGCCTTTCCTCCCATCGCCTTGGCTTCCCTTTTTGGGTTTTGGAGGGGGCTGCTGGGACCCAGCCATCCCCAGGGAGGGTGCAGTACCCCAGTCCCCGGGATGTTGACTGAGGGCACTGGGGTGCTTCAAACAGCTGTTTAATGGGGAACTGGTGCCACCCTGTGCAAGTCACTTACCCTCTTGCTTCACCCTCTGCCCCCCCATCTATTATTTACAGTAAGACTGTAGCCATAAAACAAAGGTTGATCCCACTGAATTCCCTGCTCTACTGCAGCTTGCCATCATCACCAACATGCTTCCTCAGCTGATGTCCATGGGTGTGATGTGCCACACCACGGTACCTGCTTGCCAGATGCTCTGTCCTGCCGCCCTGGCCGGAGCTGCAGCATTTCCATGGGACCGTGCACAGGCCTGACTGCCCAGGCAGCGCTGGGCTGGGGAAAACACGGGGACACCACACGGTACAGCAGGCAGGAGGCGGAGATCTCTGCCTGGACCTCCTAAATCTCTACCTACAGTCATGGTGCCCACCTACGCTGCTCACCTGGATGGTACAACAGCTCCGGGGCTAAAGGCAAAAATGCTGGAGAGGGGAGCATTCAGGATCCAAATGCATGGACAGGCCTGGGTAAGACCAGCAATTGCTGTCACTCTGCTTTTTGCAGTGAGAGCCATACTTTAAGCTTTTGCTGGTCCAGGGGCAGGGCATGCTCTCACTTCCCCACAACAGCACCCAAATCTCCAAATCCCAGCACACTTGCATGGGAGAGGAAGGCAGAGGTCCATGAAACACTGCTCTCAGGCCAGTCCAACACCATTTCTTGCTAGCACAGCCTCCAGCAGTTGAATAACCCCAGATTTTGGCCGCTCATAAAGGGAGGAAATATTGAATTTGTGCGACTCTTTTCAGAGAACAGCCATAGCTGCATGAATTCAGATAAAATCCTATGCGAGACCCCCATTTGGGAT